>NC_055687.1:1955828-2080828 GCF_017639745.1 Melanotaenia boesemani
GTGAGGATATACATGAGACTGGAATAATACGCTGACAAACTAGAGTGTCCTAAAAAGAATAGTGCATCTGTCCCGTTTCGCTAAAAACAGAGAGATGGAGAAAAATATGATCTCTTAAGCGGAAAACAGTTCTGGATAAAACACAAGTAGAGTTTGTATTGCTGGAAAATTCAGCGGGCCTCCTCCAGGAGAGGGGAGGGCTGGTGTAGCCAGGTAATGTTCCTAGGGTGTAATCTATTACCCATGATCAGAGTTCACAAAGTGGTATTCAGAGGGACTGGATATGGAATGAAAACTGATTGAGAGGGTGTGGCATGTGGCACCAGTCCACAAACATAACAGCTGTCATTTGTCAATTTATGAGCAGACATGTTAGCACCAAAGATCATCAGTGTTGTCATGATGCTGAAGGGTGTGGTCATCTCGGCGGTGCCTCCTCAAAGAGGGTGCTTCTGTCCCCTGCAGTCATCTGGCGGGTTGGGACGAAGCTAGGGTGCGTTGTGTTGGGCGAGGACCGGTTGGGTCCAGGTACCAGAGGAGGGAGGTGATAAGGATGAAGAGGATGACGCATGACCATCCCCTCACGGCAGCCTGGGTGCACTTCATGTTTTCACGTGGAGAGTAGACTACCTCGCACGGGGCTGACCTCAGGGATTATTCTGCCCTGTGGTTGAGAGGTCAGCTGGAGCTGGGGTTGGTGTACCTTGGAACCTCCTACAGTGGGATGTGTGAATCCACGTGGACCTTTCAGCGACCTTCACTGCTGTATGAGTGACCAGCAGGACCTGGAATGGACCCAGCCACCTTTCAAAACGCCAGTATTTTTTTCTCGTCTCCCGGACCAAGACCAAGTCTCCCGGAACCAAGGAATGGAGCAGATCTGATGCTGGCGTGGCAGGCCTTCCTTAGCCACACTGTGCACCTGTGAGAGAACTTTGGACAAATTTTAGCAATAAGCAAGCATGTTACCTTCACAGTATGTGGTAGACACGGAGAGTCCTGGGGGATCCAGACTAGTGTGAGGAGGTCTGCCAAACAGAATCTCAAATCTTGCTGAGGTTCGTTTCGGGCACGTTTCCTCATTCTCATGTGCGAGTGGGAAGGCTTTAGGCCAGGACTGTCATGGCCCACGCTCATCCTCACCCCTGGTTTCCTGTTGACCATATTTGGCACACCCTTGGTCACCGCAATCAGGACGGAGCTGGAAGACACCTACTCATCATCTCACCTGCTCTGAAACTCCACTCAGACCTCCAGTCGCTTTCACTATCTTGTCTCCACCTTGTGCTAACTCAGCTAACCTTCGAAACCTTCTCTCTCTTCCCAAGAACCCATACCTGGACCAGACCGTGCCGCGAAGATCCCAGTCTGCCCGCTCCAGCCGTACTCCCAACTAACCTGGCTTTTCCTCTGCACAATAACGTATTCTTTGATCATTCTCAGTTTTCACCTTCCTTGGATCCATACATCAAGTCCTGACAAGGACAATCCTGTTTCTTCTTACCTTACAAAACGGTATTTTCACGCTCGATTGCTGTGGGTGATAAGCACAATGAGTCTTAAGCTGGAACCCCAACAGTCCACTTACCTCTTTCAGGGCTGCATTGACAAAGTATGAACCAGTGTCAGATGAGACCTTAACTGGAATCCCCATCTTGGAACGATCTCAGTCACCAGAGCCTTAGCCACGACTGAACTTGTGGCATGCTTTGCTGGAAAAGCTTCAACCCATTTTTTGGTCACATGTCAACCATGACTAGACAATATTTCTTATCTTCTGCAAATGTTAACTCAATGAAATCCATCATCATGTGATCAAAAATGCTGATTAGGTGGTGTATGACCAGCTGGAGGGCAAGCAAGAGGGCGGGCTGTATTGTAGCCTGCACAGATCAAACATTTTTGCAGTACTGTTCAGCCACCACAGTGAAGCCTTTTGTAACCCAAGATGTTATAGAAGATACCATCCCCCCTTTTGGCACATGGTCCACCCCATGTGACAACTTAGCAAACTAGGGGAAAAAATTGACAAAGAAGGCAAGGTCTTCCATCAGTAGAGTGCACAGCACCTGCAGAACCAGAGGTGTATGGTGGAATAGTCAATTCATCAAAAAACTGATATACTTTCCATTTTTGTTAATATGTGACAGTATCCCAGGTAAGAGTAAAATCATACACAAAACATTAAAATTCTTGTATACTTGAATCCTGGAGTTGCCTGTTCTGGCTTCCCCCTGTGAAACAATCCTCATTAGCATAAGCACATGTGTACAAGGTTTAATTTTTTCCACCTGTAAAAGTTCTACCCCAAAATGTCATAAGGGTCAAAGTCATTTGTGATTTCAAAATGCACATACACATATTTTACAAAAAGAGATGTAGAGTAGACGTCTCCTCCTCCTGTAAACAGATTATCAGACCTGCGTTTCATGACAATAAATGTGTGTAACTGTTAATGGCTGCAGAATTAGCAGCGATATAAACAGCAATCAGCCTTCTGTGGAAGCAATCCTGGATAAAATCCTGCTGGAAGAAAAGTTCATTCAATATCAGTCCATCAGTCGTCTGTCTTCAGGTCAGAGTCAGAAAACTTTGTCAAAGTCACGTCAGTAGTTCTGCGCAGAAAGGCCAAATCAGAGCAGGTCAATTTTCCTGCATTCGTGAGGATCCTTAAAGTTCATTTTAAAATTGTTTGGAAAACACTAATTGTTTTGGAGATTTTTCAACTCCAAGATGGTATGGACTCGAACCCAATTGGAATTTCTTTGAATAATGTGTCCATCATCAGCCAAATTTCTTTTGTTCGAGCAGCGCTTTTAGTCTTTTAGAAAACCCTTTTTTCATTATTATTATTTTTAAGAGAATCAGTTTAAAATATCCATGGATATCAGACCAAGATGAAACAAGTTTTTAATTTTCTTCTGGTATCTCAGTAGTCATTTTATAGTGCATTTTCTTGTTTTAATGCAGAGCTAACAATGACCTAAATGTAATTTTACCTACCTCAACATTTGTTGTTTAAGGTTTTCTTTATTTTACTGAAAGTAATTTGCATACAGTTACATCTGATGACAGTAAATAGAGGAGCTCCTTTAACGTAATTTAATTTATACAGCTGCATTTTCTTTAGGTCTTAGGAATTTTCCTCTAAGCAATTTATTTATTGATCCATCTGTTTTCAGACAGATTTCAGATTTTTAGTTTGCTTGACTGGAAAATAAATCTATTATGTCTTCAGTTTGTATCTTTAAAACTGTTTCAGATTCAATCCTTGTTTAATATAGATTATAGATACAGTACCAAGAGTACTAAAACCTTAACTTAAGCCATTTGTGAAAGATAAAAATTTAAATAATCAGGACCCAGAGACACATGAACAGTTTTGGTGCAAATCACGCACACACTTAAGGTTCTCAGGAAATCAGGGGACTTGCAGTTTGCATCACCACAGAGAACCAAGCATGGAAACTGCTGTTCGGTATTTACAGAAATGTACATAAGGATCAGTATGTTGGCATTTCCACCTCTGGCAGGAAGGTTTTACTCACTCTCACTACTTCAGCTGTAGTAATGAGAGAGATACCATCTTATCAGATCCTGGGTCAATGGTTAGACGGGTAATTTGGAGAAAATATAAATTCATGTGTCAGTGAGTAACAATTAGGATGTGTCTGAAGGGATCAAATAGATAAAACATTATTTTCATCTCGTTTTTTTTTTTCATTTTCTTTCTCCTTTATAAATGAGCCGATCAGTGTTGGATAACTGAGGAAAGGTTGTTGCCACCAGCTCACTAGACATGTTCTGTTCTTTCTAAATCATGAAAACAAACAAGACAGGGTTAGTAGCTCATCATGTCATGTTATGTGATGTCAGTAGCAAGCAAGTACTTCGTTGCAGTGTGCGTGCGTGTATTTGTAAATGCATCTCTCGTTCCAGCTGTGAACGAGTCTTTTGTGTGTGAAATGTCTAGAAGTGAAGCTTTCTTCTGTTTACTCTTTAACACTTTCTTTCCATAGAAGATGTAGATCTGCTTAACTTCAATAAAGATTTTGAATGAAATCATTAATTATTTGTGGTAAGAAATCAGAACGATCTCACCATCATTGTTTTAACTGGTCACATGACTGCTTCATCTCCGAGTCAGCTCTGCCGTGGATCAGTCAGACGGCAAAACGCCTTTTGATGTTATGGTCAATGACCCTTTTTCACCACATGGATGTTCTCTCTCTGGTCAGTAGAACCGGATGGTTTTCCAACCTTGGGCCCCCAGCACCCACCTCTCTGTTCGCCCCTCAAAGTCCAGCGGCCACGCCACCTCGGAGCTGGTCGAAGAGCTCTTGTCCTGGTTTGTCCTCTGAATAAACGCATGATCAGGAGCGTTGTGGAGGATGGTGTTCTACCATCGAAAAACAGATGTTTACATGTCCATCAGACATCTGGTTTTAGTCTCTTTGGAACTAGAAGTAGAGGAACTCTTGTGGTAAATGCTGGAGTATCTTCTGTCTTTGTTTCTTGAATCATATAGAGCATCAGGTGGAGCTGGTAGGAATGGGCATCCGTATCAGTTCATAGGACATGGTGGTGATAGAAATTTTAGATATATATATATACATATATATATCAGTGGGTCTCTGCTGACTTTTATCCAGGCGGAAGAACTGAGTCGGGTCAGGTATGCAGCCTGTGAGCTTCAGGAGAGGGTGTCTCCGACAGAGACGGAGGGAGGGGGAAAAGAAGAAAAAGGAAAATAGGGTCAATGTTTATCCTATAGAGATTATGTATGTGTCTGAGGAAAGATGTAAGTTTTTTTCTCTCAAAGATTTGACAATGCTAAAAGTAAATCTTCAGTGTGTGTGTGTGTGTGTGTGTATAAGCAAAAGCATTCTTCATTGTAAGCAAAGTGTCTTTCAGATTTAACAGATCTAATTTCCTTTAAGGTAAAAATTATTTATGTTTTACAAGTTTAAAAGAACACACAAATTAAGTAGAAAGAAAGCAATAAAATTAAAGTATTGTGATGAAGGTGTCCATAAGAAAGGAATGAAATTCTTATAAAAATATTTTATAAATGCAAATACAAGTCAGCTGAGACTCAAAAAACTATAGTTTTTCAGATAAACTTATGAATAAAATGTTCTATTTTTTTTTTTCCCAACAGACAACCAGCTTTTACAACCCGAAAGTGTCCTTGTGTGTATTAAGTATTCTGGAGCAGAGCAAAACATTTCCTCAGCCTAATCAGATCATTTGACATTATCTGGATCTTTTCCAGACGTAAATTTAGCATCTCCTTCTAATTTAGTTTTTACTGCTAAAAGTACCCATTTTATTTCTTCATGAGATTTCTCATATCCTACTTAAACTGTTAGACAGAGCTTCATTATTACCGGCAACGTGTCCTCTGTCTACTGCTTCGGAATGTGAGAGAATCTCCAACCACACACACACACTCACACACTCTTTGACTCTTTTTGTTGTTATCTTCTTTATGTATTTTATTTTATACGGTGCACCTATTTGACTTATTTATGTATTTATTTTATTACTTATATTTATGCCCTTAAATAGTATTCTGCTTGGCCTTTTTTTCTTTTTTTTTTTTTTTTTTTTTTTCCTTTGTTACATATTGGGGATTCCATTTACCCTTCTTCTCCTTAACAGCTGTATTTCCCATTGCAGCTAGGACGTC
The DNA here is from genome assembly GCF_017639745.1 of Melanotaenia boesemani. NCBI lineage: Eukaryota > Metazoa > Chordata > Actinopteri > Atheriniformes > Melanotaeniidae > Melanotaenia > Melanotaenia boesemani. The sequence continues at coordinate 1,961,521 of NC_055687.1, forward strand.
TCCTTGCTGGATTTTTCTTCTTAGAGGAGCCCAAACTCAGGCACAAAAATTGACTAAAACGCCTATTATTCCCACCGAAGTTTCCACCTCAGTGCCGGACTAACCCTACCCTACCGCAGTAGAATAGTGATCTATCTTGCCTTCACAAGATAGTGGGACCCTACCCTATTTTCATAAGATAGTGAGAAAAGGGTGGTAAATGGGAGTCCAATATGAAAACTTCTCACCGTGTGTGATTCTGGGTGCTGCTCCACACGCAGTCTTCATTCTGGATATCAGTGGTGCCTGAACGGAGTCCCTCCGCCGTCCCCTGACGGTTAAGGCTGACCCAGGGGCTGAAGAATCCTTCAGGATGCGCAATCACGGGTTCTGGTCCTCCAGTCAGTCACTCAAGATATCCTGTTCGTGACGCCAAATTGTTGTGGAATTTTTATTTATCAAAGATCACACACTAAGTGAGAATCAAACAAAGTATTTCATTAAGAGCTGATCAGCAATGAGAGTCACACAGTCAGAAAGATCTGCTAAGTGAGTCTGAAGAGATACATGTGTGCTCTGGTTAATATAGAGCCAGAGCCTGAGCTGATAACATCGAGGTCGAAGGTCATTGTAGTAAACTCCTCATGGCCTGGTACAAGGATGAAAAGAAAAGGGGGAAGGGGAGCTCACTAAATCCTTATCTGGGTACACAGTCATTCTCCTCCCTAAGTAAAACATAAGCCAAGCTTTAACAATGCAAAGTGTAGTCTACAGAATATAAGGGTTATGTGTAAATTTTCCATTACAATGGATGGATGGACGGACGGATGGATGGATGGATGGATGGATGGATAATGAGTGGATGGATGGGTGGATGGATGGATGGACAGATGGATGGATGGATGGATGGATGGATGGATGGACGGATAGATGGGTGGGTGGATGGATGGGTGGATGGATGGATGGATTGGTGTATGAATGGATAATGAGTGGATGGATGGATGGATGGATGGATGGATAATGAGTGGATGGATGGGTGGATGGATGGCTGGATTGGTGTATGGATGGATAATGAGTGGATGAGTGGATGGATGGATGGATAATGAGTGGACGGATGGGTGGATGGATGGATGGATTGGTGTATGGATGGATAATGAGTGGATGAGTGGATGGATGGACTTATGGATGGATGGATGGATGGATGGATGGGTGGATGGATGGATGGATTGGTGTATGGATGGATAATGAGTGGATGAGTGGATGGATGGACGGATGGATGGATGGACGGATGGATGGGTGGATGGATGGATGGATTAGTGTATGGATGGATAATGAGTGGATGGATGGATGGATGGATGGATGGATGGATGGACGGATGGGTGGACGGATGGATAATGAGTGGATGGATTAGTGGATGGATGGATGGATGGATGGATGGATGGATGGATGGACGGATGGATGGGTGGATGGATGGATGGGTGGATGGACGGATGGATGGATGGATGGATGGATGGATAGATGGGTGGGTGGGTGGGTGGATGGATGGGTGGATGGATATTGAGTGGATGGATGGGTGGATGGATGGATGGATTGGTGTATGGATGGATAATGAGTGGATGAGTGGATGGATGGATGGATGGGTGGATGGATGGATAAATGGACGGATGGATGGATGGATGGATAATGAGTGGATGGATGGGTGGATGGACGGATGGACGGACAGATGGATGGATGGATGGACAGATGGGTGGATGGATGGATAATGAGTGGATGGATGGATGGATGGACGGATGGATGGATGGATGGATGGATGGATGGATGGATGGATGGATAATGAGTGGATGGATGGGTAGATGGATGGATGGATGGACGGGTGGATGGACTTTTCCAGCCTTCTGTTGCTCCTGTTCCACCTTTTTCTAGACGTGTTGTGTGTTTGGTGTAAACAAACAGCATCTCTGTGTAAAACAAACAGATTATCTGTTTACTATATTTGGACCATTTCACTCTTGTTGCATTATAAACCGTCACCTCAGCCGTTTGGTAACAAACAAGGATACTGCAAAGAAAGGTTTTTCTCTTGCTTTTTCCTGGTGTGAACTTAAAGAAGACAGCTGTCTGCTGAGGTGTGAATCGGTACGAGGAGGTATTGAAAGAAGTTTTTACAGCTAAAACTGGGTGTGAAAGATACGCCGTCTCAGTTTCAGTGAGAGGATTTAACTCGGTGTGCATGTAAAATAATGAATTTGAATATAAAATGACTACGTAAGAAATAATCTCCAAAGAAGAAGAATAATCTTACGTCCTGCTCTTCAGAGTTTATTCCTCTCTCTGAACAGAAACAGACTCTTGTATTGATCACTTTCTGTTATTTGCTGGTGTGGAAGTGCTGGAAGCCTTGAGTCTACGCCGGGCGGTGAAGCAGGCCTCTCGCTACCCGCTTTGTCTGAGGGAAGCCAGAGGCATTGTGGGAAACCAGAACCTTCTTCTGTGGCTTCCTTTTCTGCTCGTGCTTTATTTTCACATTTTACATCGTGTTTTTATTATATAAGTGTTTTGTTTCGGGTATAGATTTGGTGCATTTTCTTTTTATTTTAGTGGTTTTTGTTGGTGACTTCCTTGGTTTGGTGAACACCAGTGGATTTCATGGTTTGCTGTAATGTCTTGAGGACCTGCATGTAAACAGTGTTTCCCACTAGGGACAATAAAGTTATATGAACTTGACCTCTAAACAAGATAATAAAGACTTTTAGGCTTAATATAAGACTGTTAGACTTGGTTAGACAGACAGGTTTTGCAGTGATATGTTCAGTCCTGTGTTTATAAAGAAAAAAAAAGATAATTAGAGTATAAAGATGTCTTTTAAAGCTTTTTTTACTAGTAGTCCCACTGATTTACAGCAGAGACCTGCTTGCCTAACTTGCTTGTGTTTGGATGAGCGCTGAAGGTCATGTGAAGGTTTTATATCATAGAAAACGAGAGGATCTTGTCTTGTAACGTCTGTCCTGGTAAAGACTCAACGTTTCTGTCTGTTAAGCTCCAGGAAAATGTTCAGTTTTCTTCTGAGCTTGATATTTGAAGTGAAACCAGCTTTTTCTTCTTCTCATGCTGACGTCCCGTCCTGGACGGGATAGAAAGGCCTGGAAAACGTTTGTAGATCACCTAAAGGGTCGCTATCCATCCCAGTTTACCCCACAGACGTACACTCTACCGCTCCTGGTGGAGGAGGAGATGGAGCTCGGAGGGACCTGCTGGAGGTTTAAGGGTTGAGGTAATTGGAGCTGGACGCCTGCTGGAAACTCACAAAAACATGAACCTGTTGTTGACGTGAAAACAGTTGAATTTCTGTGATTTCCTCTGGATGGATGTAATTTAGATTTCTGACGGGGTGAAGTGGCTCGGGGTCCTGGACAACACTCACAGGAGCTGAGTTCATTTAATGTTTTCATATTTTTATACTTGAGAGTCAAAAATGACGTCGCTGCCTCTCTGTGCCCTGCAGCAGTCAGAAGGACGAAGGCTTTCTCCTTCTGTGGTTATTTAGTTTCATGTTTGGTGCTAACGCTCAGGATGCAGCTCCAGAGATGCTGGGAGACTCCCAGCTTCACTCCGCTGAGCTCATTACCGAGTCTGGAAGCCTCCGATTGCATCAACCTGCTCTGGGACGCCTGAAACCCGACTGCTCGCATGAAAGGTTAGAGGAGAAAAGAGGACATGAAGAGATGAGCGGAGAATTTTATTTCTGTTTGTTTCGCTGCTTGTGTGTGTCAGATCATTAAATACACTCCTTATTTATATTTCATTAATTTACTACTATGAGTATTGCCACATAATATGCTGCTGCTATATTAAATTATTTTTGCACTCTTATAATATTAATTCATTTCTAATAATTTACCTTCAGGGATTTAAAATCAATAAAATTTAATTTAATTTAATTTAATTTAATTTAATTTTAATTCATTATTTTTGTATTTAATTTACACACACTTGTCAGGATCAAAGAAAGTATTTTATGTAATCTTTTTCTTTAAAAGTTGAAGGGAACATTTTTTATTCTGATTTTGACAAATGTACTGTAAAATAAAAAAAATGTACATTTGACAAAACAGAGGGCACTTTTTTATTTTCTAACATATTTTACACAATAATATAATTAAAAATGGACAGTCCAGGCCATAAAAACAACTTCCTGTCAGTTTAAACTCCACAGGAAACCAGAGCAAATGTTGGTGTGAAATTCTTTCAACACAACACAGAAATGAGCTGAAACGCTTTGATGTTTGTTTGTTTTTGATAAAAAATGTAAATATTCTGTCTGATTCTCTGACTGTTAAGAAAACAAATAAAATTTTATGTCAGGTTTGATCAACTTTACCCAAGCTGTGTTTACTTTTTTTTTCCTTGGTCAGTGAACGCAACATCAGAGGCAGCAACTCGTGATGGATTCAGGGCGACGTGTTTTCCTGCTACAGGTCCAGAATGCTGGTTAGACCAGAAATGATTGCAGCTACCAGAAATACATCGTTTACTAATTAAGTGCTAAATGAGCTTTAAAACGTGGAAGATTCAGGAGTTTATACTCAGCTTGGAAAGCATCATAATGTTTGTCTACTTGGCTTGTAACAGATAGGATGTGCTCTACATCAGTAAATCCATCTATGCAGAGCTTTGCAAGAACAAATTAGCAACACGGTTTTTCAACCCGGTGCATAATAAGCCCTGGATCACCAAAGACCTGAAGGCCATTTTAACCAGAACAAGAGAGTTTTCAGGTCAGGAGCCCAGGAAGTAAAGAGAAGGCTGCAACAGGAAGTCAGGGAGTCATTGAGGAGGAGTCAGGAGATCCCAGGCTTCACATACCTACCTACCTAGCTACCTAGCTACCTACCTACCTACCTACCTACCTACCTACCTACCTACCATCCATCCATCCATCCATCCATCCATCCATCCATCCATCCATGTACTAGCTCATTATGTAAATTAGATGAGGACAACAGTGTTTACAACAGTTTTTCCGTTTTGCAGTTTTTCTTCCAACTTATTGATATTTTCTGTGAATTTTACCACCTTATTAAAGTGGCCTTCTCATTTTCAGTCTTATAATTTTTAAAAATGTTTCTATCCAGAAAACTTTATTTTTTAAATTGTGAAACGTGTGAAACGTGTGAGACGTGTGGACATGATGTTCACAAACTGTCGATTCTGAGCTAAAACATCCTTCTGTTGTTGTTAAAGCTACAGAATCTGAGTCCACTAACACAGAGTCAGTTAACAGGGGAGCTTTATTCTGCAGCCAGCCTTCATCAGAGGGGATTCCACTTCACCAGACTCTCAGCCTCGTACCTTCAGGTAGTCTCTGCTTTCAGACTTGCATCCTCTGGAAGTTTCTTTTTCACTCTGAGATCTCTGACGTGACCTGGAACAGACAGAACCTCCTCAGAGACGCTGAAGTCTCCGTGGTCACACCAAATCATTTCAGCCTGAGCAGAAACACACTCAGCACCTGAGCCTCAGTGTGGCAGGTGTCACATGGTGCTGCAGCTCAGCCAATCAGCTTCCAGAGAGTCATTTTCACTGAGTTTGATGTGAAAGAGTTCACAACTCAAACAAAGGCTGATTAGTCTTCATCTGAGCTTCTACTTAAGTCGCTTTTATACCTGAGAGCTGTTTTACAAAACAGAGTAAAGTAAGTTTCCAGTTATGTTAACACATCAGTTACCATGGAGATTTACCCTGTACAGCTAACTCGCTTTAGATCTGGCCAACAACCAGGAGACCAGTTTGCAGCGTATCAGTCTCCCATGCAGGAGACCAGGGTTCAAATCCCCCACGGGACAAACGTTAACACCTTCCAGCTGCTCCTTAATGCCCCTGCCTAACCATTGTAAGTCGCTTTGGATAAAAGCGTCAGCTAAATGACAAATGTTCCTGGAGTTGGCAAATAAATGTCTCTACACAGTTATTTACTTGAGTAGGGACAGTCACTGAACAGAGCAACAGACTTTTGGCCCGAATGAGGCCTTCGTTTGCGGCGTTGACTAAATGTGAGTTTAGCTGCCAGAAGTCAGTCACATGACCACCATGTGTGTGTCCTAATCCGCGCACTTCTATACTTCGAACACTACATTTAAGTGCTTAGTGCGCTGACACAGAAATTTCAGTAAAAAGCACTGAAAGTACCCGGATGCTGCCCTAAACTCTGCCAAAAATCTAGTGCGAAACGATGAACACTACACGCTCTAAACGGACGCCATCTTGCTGACGTAGCGGAAGGGGAGGGACTTTCAACCAGTTTTTCAGAGCTTGCAGCCACCGACTCAGCGGTACCGATGCAGGCGGAGGGTATTTTCTACTGTTGTAAGTATGAAGTTATTTGATCATAATTCTAAGATAAACTGCAGCATGTTTCTTATCTCTTCAATCCCTGATGACAGTTATGGATCTGATCATTTGTTGGAGGCTGCAGTAGAGTTAGCAACGTAAATGTTAGCAGTTTTATAACCGATTTCGCGGATGTAGATGGGCTATAAGTGTTAAAAATGATTAATGCTATAGGTTCCGTATGTTTATTCATGATTGTTGAACCTCCAGATGAAGCACTGTGGGGTCTCTGGCGTAAACGAAATGGTCCTTGATCTGAAAACTGATTAGGTAACACAGCTGGTTTAGAGAACCGGCCCGTTTCCATGGTAACACTGACGAAGCCGTCGCTGATTGCAGACGCTTATCTAAAGTGATGTACAAAGTACCCATAAAGTATATAATAATGTTTGCTTTTATATAACCTGCCATTCTGTGTTCACTGTAGGTCACTGTGGCATCAAACTACCGAGCCAGCAGTGGCACTGAGGCATTTACCACCTGCAGGCTAGGACGCTGCTGTGGAGACGAGGAGGCGGCAAGAGAGAAATGATTTAATAAAAAGTTTAAATAAAATGTTTTCTGCATCCCTGTTTTAGCGTCTTCATTACTGCGTTTCATATTTTAAATGATGGTTTCTAGTAGAATCGGTTTCCTGTTGCAGACGTGAACGTATCAGTGTAAACACCATGAAAACACATGTATAATGTAAAATACTTTAATTCAGTTAAGATATCTTTGCTTATTTAAAAGCTGTTTTAGCATAAAAGTATGACATGCAAACACGTATGTTGCCGTGATTTTGGATTTTGGAAGAAAAAAAAAAAAGGTATATTAACAGAGCGGCGCTGCTAAGCTGGTACGTCACTACCGGCAAGTTCAAAACGTTAGAGCTCAATTTGGATCAGGATTTACCCACGATAGTGTCACTACAGAAGGTGGTGCTTAGTGCGCACTACACACTACCTTCCAGTGCACTCATGTAAGTGCGCGGTTTGAGACACACTCCATGTGTGGCCCACAAGGAAATTACCATAAGGAAGACTTCCTGTATTAGGACCACTTCTGGCCCACAAAATACTAGCCAAAATCCACGTCCAGGACCACAGCTGACCTCTGGTCCACTTCTGGCCCACACAGCACTTGCCAGAAGCCAAAAGCGGCAGAAGAGGCCCGGATCCGGCCCAAGCATGTCTGCTATCTGGGATCCTTCTTTCTGTGGCTGCTTGAAGTCCTGCTTTAACAACAGTTTAAACTGTTCTGATTGGCTCTGCTCTTGTGTTTCTTGCTACGTGATTGGCTGTCCCTGTTGTCACTTGATCTGTTCAAAGCGCAGCTCTAGCTAGTAGTGGAGATCAATATCGTTGTTATCATTCATTCATGTTTCTCTTCTTCTTTCTCAACAGGAATCCCTGGATCAGAGTTCTGCTGGTGGTTCACCCCTCTTTCCAGTCCTCTCCACCCCAAACCGGTCCAGGAAGATGGCCATCCATCCTGGTTCTGATGGAGGTTTTCCATCCTGGTTCTGGTTCTGATGAAGGCTTTAGTCATCCTCCTAAGTTTGATTTAGTTTTGAATCCTCTTCACGTCTGCCTCAGAGTCCCGCCCTCTGTCTGATCCCTGTCGTGTGATTGGCTGATGGGGCAGAGGAAGACTGGCGGTCCTCAGAGACGCCATAAATTAAACATCCTTCATGTCTAAAACTCTCAGAGCTCATTAGCAGGAATAATTACCCAGACAGAGCGGCCGATTAAACACACACATTAAATCCATTAAGAGACTCCAGTCGGTTTCTGTCAATCAGCACTAATTTCTGCCCAGTGTGTTTCAGTCTGTTATTTACACACTTTGAATTATTTCATTTTAAATATAAAACTCTTCTTTCATCCAAAGTTTGTGAATGTGAAGAAAAACTCTGAATATTCTAAACGCTGACGGCGTCAGACACACTGTGAACTTCTTATTCAGCTTTTCTAAACTTAATGAATGTTTATCTGAACCAGTAATGATGGTATGTTCATTTATTTTTTAATTACTACTCAGACTGTCCATGTTTACATGAGAAACTCTGTCTTACTTCTGAACAAATTGGCCGTCAGCTTTACTGTGAACGCGTGTGAAGTGATTTTAATGATGTGCATCAGGGGAAATATAGAATCAGGAGGAAAGAAGGATTTAAATGAGCTTTAAATGAAGTGATGTACACCCATTCAGCTGGAACAAGGGCCGTGTTGCATCTACATTTGCAGAAATATTAAATACTGACTTTAATATTTACATTAAACTAAAGTAAAAAAAAAAAAACTTTTCAAGTTTAAACATTTGAGCAGGACACTGTTTCCTTCTGCTTCTTTCACTAGTTTCTAAACTTACCAAACTGTCCTGATGCAGTGCTGAACGGGTTTAGCTTAACCATATACATGTGTGTTAGAAGTTATTTTAAGCATACATACGTGTACATTTCCACATGTGTGTAGTAATCCTGACCACCTGAAATGACCTCATCATACAAACGAAGGAGTCAGAAAAAGAAAGGACCGGGTCAGGAATCTTCTTTCACTGAATCAGTTTTAACGTTTTCTTTATTTCCTGGTTTGGAACAGAAGATGCTACCAGCTTCAGAAGGTGGTGAAGGAGGCCTCAGGCCTCCCCGCCTGCTGTATATGAGCAGCAGGTGGGGAGGGAGGAAAGCCAGAGGCATCATGGGAAACCGGAACCATCCTCTACACGAGGACTTTGATCTGCTTCCCTCAGGTCCGAGATTCTGAACCAGACTAAAAACAGACTGAAACTCTTTTGTTCCACATGGAATAGCATTTTTAAACAGCTGCAGATGATTTTATTCTTTTTATGATTTTAATGAATCAACATTTTTGTAGTGTTTTTATTCTCGAGCATTTTTAATTATTCATTATTTGTATTGTTTTCTTTTTTGTTTTCATGTTAGTGGTTTTAGTTCCTGCAGTGATGAGATGATTTTGTTGTCGGAGGCTGTGGAAAAGCTTTGATTTCAGTGTTTGTGTTTGGGCTCAAATGACCATAATCTGATTGTCAGACTGGTGCTGAGCCCTGAAAACCTTTAATTACACACCGACACAGGGTGGCATGGTGTTCTGACCCGCTGCCATCTCAGATGTACAATATTAGCTGCTTCTGTGGAGACAAAAAAACAATTACAAAGAGATTTTCTGCATTTTTTCCTTCAATAATTAATTAATCAGATTTATGCACCCCTGCATGGAGCATTATTTCTGCCTCTCAGCACATGAAATAAAGATCTGAGGAGTAATAATCTGAGAGGTAAACATCCAGAAGACCAAACAGAGCGTTAAACAACACCAAAAGTTGAACTAATGGGAGGAAGATTCGACTAAAGATCCTGTTGACACATCAACACCTCTGTTTAAGCTGTTTGATAAAATTATTAAAGATTTTCTTTGGGATGAGGAAAAGTGGTGAAACCGGAGGATTAGGCCTCCTAATGTAAGGTCATCTTTTAGTCCAGTAAACGCTGGAAGGGAACTGAAGTCAAACTGGAACCAGTTCTTTCACACGACTGGATGTTCTCCAGATCCAGAGCTGGTTCATTCTAAACCATTCTGGACAGAAACAGCTAAAGCCCCGTTTCCACCAACCAGTCCGGATTGGTACGGGACGATTTGGTTCAGCAAACCCTGATTATTGTTGTGTTTCCATAGCAACCGTATCCCTGCCTGCACGGAAAAAAGTGCAACCACTGTCTCATTGGTTTAAATTACATTTTCATACTAGAATAATCTAAAATTGTGGTTTTGTTTTTGTAATTTTTGTTTGTTTGCTTCAATGCAACTAAACTGAAAACAACATTTGTGCATTTCATGATCCGTCATTTGAAACGTTGCTGCCTCCCACCATCTCTCGACAACTTCAAACCAGGTAAGAATTTGAATTTGTGCTGCTTTGTAAGTGCATTTTATACCCATGTTTGTTGATAGTGGCTGGTTGGACAGCGTCTGTATTTGGTTTATGTACAGATGTACTTTTGGTTGTATGTACGGTTGGTATTGCAACGGCAATATTGTCGCTAATACTATTTTTCTGTCTCATAGGTAGAAAGTGCAGTGATTTGGTATGATGTGTTTCTGAAATGCCTGAGCGAGCGTAGGGACAAGTTCTGGTTGGTATCGGCACATTTTCTGTGAAAAAGGATGGATTTTGCAGTCGCGCTGACTACAGGTGCTCGGAGGAGAACATGGAAAAACTCTGTGCACCCTTTTTTATCAACCAATATACACATTACTCTATTCCAGGGGTGTTTCCTGGACCTGGGAACATTGGAGGCTGAGCCCACACCCTCATAGAGGAGCCTCAGTGAACCAATGCAGTAAAACCTTCTTAAACATTGTGTCACCTTGTTTAAAGCCAAATACTGCAATATGTGCTTCAATATGTATTTATTTTCAAGCTTAAACGTGACCATGTAAACAAGATCTCTAAAATCTGTATTAAACTTTTACTTTTCCAGACATCTGCTGTTTATCTCCACAACCTGCTCTTTAGTGCACATCTTCTGCAACAAAAGGATGGACGTGAACTGTTTTCATTCACTTGCAATTTTCAGAATAAAGATGATGCTGTAGTATTTACTGCACCTCTATCATCCCATCTGTCTCTTCCTTCTTTCCATACAGGCTTCACTTGTTTTCCCTCCATTATTTCCCTTCTTTAACTTGCTGTTTTCCATCTTTACCACTACTACATTTTTCAGTAGTATAGCCGAGTTTAAATAAAGGTTGGACCATGAAAGATCTTATTCCAAATATAAATGTATTGTGAGCAACATATAATGTAAAACACTCTTTAAAACTCTTTAACTACTGACCAGCCAGTGACCTGGAGGTAAAAAAAACACCAGTAAATAAATTTATAATAAAGCTGTTCTTTTTCTATCGATATTTAAACTAAAGTAGCATCTCCAAACCAAACATTTAACACTAATGGGAAAGCCGTTTCCATCTACTACACGCCTTCACGTCTGCAAAAGCTAAGGAACGTCATTCTGTTCTAGCAGCCCCGAGAGAAATAACAACGTTCTCGCTTCCCACGGAGGATGGAGTAAAAAAAATAAAAGGAACACTTAAACAACACAATGTAACTCCAATCACTCTTCTGTGAAATCAAACTGTCCACTTAGGAAGAAACACTGACTGACCATCAGCTCCACATGCTGTTGTGTAAATGGAACAGACAAGATAAAGGAGGTTCTGCAGGTGGTGACCACAGACCACTTCTCACTTCCTGCTTTCTGGCTGATGTTTTGGTCACTTTTGAATGCTGGCGGTGCTTTTTTACTCTAGTTGTAGCATGAGACGGAGTCTACAACCCACACAAGTGGCTCAGGTAGTGCAGCTCATCCAGGATGGCTCATCAATGCGAGCTGCGGCCAGAAGGTTTGCTGTGTCTGTCAACGTCGTGTCCAGAGCATGGAGGTGCTACCAGGAGACAGGCCAGTACATCAGGAGATGTGGAGGAGGCCGTAGAAGGGCAATAACCCAGCAGCAGGACGCTACCTCCACCTTTGTACAAGGAGGAACAGGAGGAGCACTGCCAGAGCCCTGCAACATGACCTCCAGCAGGCCACAGATGTGCATGTGTAGCTCAAACGGTCAGAAACAGACTCCATGAGGGAGGCATGAGGTCCCGACGTCCACAGGTGGGGGTTGTGCTGGCAGTGGGTCAGTAATGGTGGGGGTGGCATTTCTTTGGGGGGCCGCACAGCCCTCCATGTGCTCGCCAGAGGTAGCCTGACTGCCATTAGGTACCGAGATGAGATCCTCAGACCCCTTGAGACCAGATGCTGGTGTGGTTGGCCCTGGGTTCCTCTTAATGCAAGACCATGCTAGACCTCATGTGGCTGGAGTGTGTCAGCAGTTCCTGCCAGACGAAGCATCGATGCTATGGACTGGCTGCCCGTTCCCCAGACCTGAATCCAGCTGAGCACATCTGGGACATCATGTCTCCATCCAACAACGCCACGTTGACCACAGACTGTCCAGGAGTTGGCGGATGCTTTAGTCCAGGTCTGGGAGGAGATCCCTCAGGAGACCATCCGCCACCTCATCAGGAGCATGGCCAGGCGTTGTAGGGAGGTCCTACAGGCACGTGGAGGCCACACACACACTACTGAGCCTCATTTTGATTCATTTTAAGGACATCACACCAAAGCTGGATCAGCCTATAGTGTGTTTTTCCACTTTAATTTTAAATGTGACACCAAATCCAGACCTCAATGGGTTAATAAATTTGATTTCCATTGATAATTTTTGTGTGATTTTGTTGTCCGAACATTCAACTATGTAAAGAACAAAGTGTTTAATAAGATTTCATTCATTCAGATCTAGATGTTATTTTAGTGTTCCCTTTTTTTCTTTGAGCAGTGTATATGTATGTGTGTGTGTGTGTGTACATTTATATGTATACATACAGACTACCTGGCCAAAAAAACAAAACAAAACAAAAACAAACAAACAAAAAAAAAACCAACGTTGCCACCAACAAAAAACGTCCCACGCTGATATTTGGTTGACTTGATCTCTGATTCCAGCAGCTTCTCTGTGTCATCGTCTTGATAAGCTCCTGCAATGTCACATCATTTATTTCCATCCATTAATTTTTGTTTTATGGATGATGGAGAGTCCAACCACTGTACAAAGCCTTCTCCTGCACATCCCAGAGATTCAATCAATCAAAGTTTGTTTCTATAGCACACAACAACGGCACTCAAGCTGACCAAGGCGCTTAACACAATAAAACAAATAAATTCAAATACACATGAAAGGAAATTTAATAGAAAGTGGTAAAAGCATAAAACTGATTAAAATAGATATCACAGAAAGTATTAAAAGTACAAACACATAAAAACAAAATACATCAAGCTAAAGGCCTTTTAAAAAAAATAAGTCTTAAATTTGGCCTTGAACAAACTCTCCATGGGGTTCAGGTCTGGACTCTGGTGGCCGATTCATGTGTGGAAACGATGTCTCCTGTTCCCTGAACCACTCTTTCACAATCTGAGCCCCATGAATCCTGGTACCGTGTCCTCAGGGAAGCTGGAATAACCTGCTCATTCAGTATATTCAGGTATCAACTGATCTCATTCTTTGGATACATAATGTTGCTGAACCTAGACCGGAACCTAGACCTGAACCTAGACCTGAACCTAGACCTGACCCACTGCAGCAACACCAGAACATAGACTGCCCCCACAGGCTTGTACAGGAGCTCTAAACATGATGGCTGCATCCCTTCATCCTCCTCTCTTCTTACCCTGATGCTCCATCACTCTGGACCAGGGTAGATCTGGACTCATCAGACCACATGACCTTCTTCCATGGCTCCAGAGTCCAGTCTTTATGCTCCCTAGCAACCTGAAGCCTTTTTCTCCGGTTAGCTTCACTGGTTCGTTGTTTTTTTTCTGGCTCTACAGCTGTTCAGTCCCTTGAGTTCCTTCACATCGTTCATGTGGAAAAGTTCCAACTTTCACTATTAAACATGGTCCTGAGCTCTACTGCTGTTTTTCTTCCATCTGGTTCCACCAAACATTTAATCACCATCATTCAGGAAGTTTTTCTGACCACGTTTCTTCCTGGAAGACGATGGTTCCCACCATCCTTCCAGTTTTTAATGATGTGTTGGACAGTTCTGAACCCAGTTCTAGTTTCTGCTTCTCCTGAGATGTTTTCTCTGCTTGATGCCGACGATCTGAACCGTCTGGAACAGACTAGCATCTTCTTCACGACCACGGATGTGTCTTTTGAAGAGTTATTTTGTATTCATTTTACTTTGTAATATCATTTTTCTTATTTTATAATATATCTTTTTAGTAAAACGTGCTCATTGACAACATGAAATGCATCGGGCAGCAGATTCTCAGTACTAAGTGGGGTAAAAACAGGGTGTTACATTCATGGAAAAGAGACTTAGCTTGGCAAAAAGCGTGTATGGGTGATAAGATAAATACGGGTTGGTCTGGCAGTTTGTCTATTGTTTTCTATTTCCTGCTTTACTTCCTTCTATACGTCGTATCTATACTCACATATTTCCTGGACCTCCAAAACAGGAGACGCCTCAGTTGATCAACTGACTCAGTTGTTGGCAGCTGTGTGTGTGGGCGTGATAAGGTGGAGGTCTTCTCCAAGAGATCAACCTACATTTCTCTATAAAAGCCTTAGAAAATAAATGGACGGGTGTTCAGACTTCCTGACCTGACCCGTGTTCTGTTTGGTTTTGTTCTCTGACCCCAGAGACTCTGTAACTGCTTTTGATCTGTTAATAAATTGTAAACTTGATCCTTGACATCATCCTCCTCATTTCTGATTCAACGAACAGCGCTGAATAGGTGAAGCTTTACTGGAGTCAGATATTCTTTGTAAATGTTTAACCTATTCCAAATTCACTTTCCACATGGTTGTTTAGAAATGAGAAACTTGTTTTTGTCCATTCAAAGTATTACAGCTGGTTTTTGTTAAAGGTGCATTAAAGTTGGTCATAACTGTAAAGAAGTGCAGGATTCAGGAGGATTTGTGTTTATTGTTGTGATCGTAGCATTCCTGGAGGGTCTGACCAGCTTTGTGTGAAGGCTCGTTCAGAAAAATGAGGAAAAAAAAGCCCTAAATTTCCACTTTAACAAGACGAGTTTGCACACAGCAGAAAAGTGTCCAATGACGATCAGAAACACTCACATGCAGGAAGGATTTCAGCTAAAGGATGAGTCAGATCCCATTTTTCACTCGACAGCAGCCCTGTATCCCGGGACGATTACAGCCAATTTACAACCAATGGGACGAGTCCAATACGCAGCGTATGGAGAGAGAGAGGGATTCGTGGCGAAGGCGGGCAGCCAATTTGTGGTTGAGCCTCACAGAAAGTAGGAGGCTGAGGGAGATTAAAGCTATTTGTCACTCCTTACAGCAATGACAGCAAACAGAGGAGAAAAGAGGAGAAATGGAGCGAGACTGGAGATCGCAGAGCTGGATAATTAGTGGAGCTGAGACGCCGAAGATCCCGGAGACGAGACTTTGAGACGTATCTGGGTTTTAGTGGGGATGAGATCCGAGTCCTCTCTGATCTGAATCTGTTTTAGAGATCTGTCCTGATTCAGTCAAAGCATTCTCTGTTTGTTAGTGAGCTCAGTTTAAATAAAGGACATTAACTAAGCAACACATGAAGCGGTAGAATCTGGTTTGTGGTCACATGTCCGACCTTCCAACCCTTCAGTTTAAAACTCTAGTCAGAGCCATGATGATGGGAGATTTGGGCTCGTGCAGCTGCAGGATATGCTGTGACATGGTGTAAAAGAGGTAACTGGATCTCAAGCGTCTGCCTGGTCAAATAAAGGTTAAATAAAAATAAATAAAAACATCCAACCTGCCTTCCGGACTTTGATTTCTGTACTTTTAACCTCAGCATCCATTTAATTTACTACCTTTTTAAGTCATTAAGGACAAAAATGTCCGCTTCTAGGTAACTGACCTTTTTCTGCATAAATCTCTTAAACATCTTCATTTCTGATCAAAAGTACCAAAGATTAAAACACGTTGTTGATTTCAACCCTTTAAAAAAGAGCTATTTATCTTTAGAAACACATTTTTGTTAGCTCTGTGATTTCTTTTTATTAGTTTTCGGTAGGTGGCAGAGCCAAACCATTTAATTTAGTTTTTAATTTAGTTTGAACCCTCTTGATTAAAAAAAAATCAAACTTTTAAAGCCTGCTATGAAAATGGTACAGATTTACTTTTTAATGCTTTTTATATTTTATTTTGTTTTTAATCCACCTTTTATAGGTCTGTGATCAGCCAACATTTAGACTTTGATGCTTTTTTTTTTTAATATATATATATAATCTTTTATAAGTTACATCTTTTAATCAGTCCTGATCAAACTATCAGATAATAAATAATTTTCAGGACTTAACCCTTCAAATTTGATGATTCTGATATTTTACATGAAAAAAATAATGAATAATTTTCCATTAAGATCAAATTTTGTGGGGCTGGGGGATTTAAAATAATCCATCTTGCAAAGATCAAACATTAACCTAAATATTGACTTTAATACGTTTTTATGTGGAACTGGATTTAAAATTTACAACCCTCCATAAGACCATAAGAGTCCCATTAAAATCAAATCTTAATATATAATTATGCATTCTGTAATATTAGGGTTTCAATTTAAGGAAAACTGTAAAATTGGTCATTTTTACAGTTCACAGATAAAATCGCGTATTTCCCATCATAGGCTTATTCATAAAATGCTCTTAAATGAATTAGTTTTAAATAATAGGGTTTAAAAAATAGAAACAGTGATAAGTAATCAAAATTTAAAGTGTTTGGTAGTTTTGAGCAGGCTGGAGCTTTTCTTAAGAGATTTATGATGACAAACATGTGGATTTGTTAAGTTTTTATACCAGTTTTTTTTTAATTGGAAGTTGAAGAGACATTTTCATAAAAATTGAAGATGGACAGATCAAAAGGAAAAAATTGTCCAAATTGACAAAAATGTCCATAATGATGCATTATGGTTAAATACTGAGCTGTTTTCCAACATGGAGCTGAGTTTAGGTTAACAGATGGAGCAGCAGCTTCCTTCACATCCGTCCTCACAGTCCCGTCCTGTCCGTCCTCACAGTCCCGTCCTCACAGTCCTGTCCTGTCTGTCCTCACAGTCCCGTCCTGTCCGTCCTCACAGTCCCGTCCTGTCCGTCCTCACAGTCCTGTCCTGTCTGTCCTCACAGTCCCGTCCTGTCCGTCCTCACAGTCCTGTCCTGTCTGTCCTCACAGTCCCGTCCTGTCCGTCCTCACAGTCCCGTCCTGTCCGTCTTAACGGTCCCATCCCGTCCGTCCTCACAGTCCTATCCTGTCTGTTCTCACAGTCCCGTCCTGTCCGTCCTGTCCATCCTGTTGGTCTTGTTTGTCATGTCCGTCCTGTTTATCATGTCCATCTGGTCCATCCTGTCTATTCTGTCCGTCTTGTTTGTCCCAACATCCGATGGGTGTCAATCTGCTGCAGTGTGAAAGCGTTTGTTGGGACTCCCGTGGTCCTTGTCATCAGAACTACTTCAGGTGACAGAAATGGAGGCCATAAATGTTCCTGAATGAGGAGCAATAAGGCCGCCTGCTGTCAGTTATTACTGCCAGAAGATTCGATGAAGAGGAGGAGGAGGGGGAGGACAGTTTATTGTCCCAGATAATGAAAAATAATATTCATTGTAGTCTCAGCTGCTGCGGCTGTTTGAGTCTGGGTATGATGAGGCTGAGTTACCTCCATCCTCCTCTCCTCTGGGATGCCGGCTGGATGTTTGAGCCCCTGCAGCTGCATGGGGGAGGATTTCACCGTCCCAAAACACACACAGCCGAAGATGAAGGTTTAACGGCTGTTGATTCAGGTAATGAATCAGAGCGAAGAAATCGCTCACATGGGGGGATTCATTTAAATGAAAAATCACACACCTTCAAGTCTGAGACCAGATTCAGAGATCTCACCGGAGCCTGCCCTCATGTGCTCTGATAGTCACTTAGTAATGGACAACATGTCCATACAGGGTCAAACTGCACCTGTGTCCCACTGAAATGAAAACAGAGGTATCGTATTTATGGAACTGATTTGCTTCTGCTTCACGTTCCTGTTGGCAGAACAAGTTTTAAATATCATGTTATTACATGTATTTAAACATGGAAGCAAATAAAGATAGAGATTAAAATCTGATTATATCAGCAGCCTGAAATCTGAACATTAATATTAAATATATGTCATCAGTATTTGAAGTAAATGTGTTTTCCTCAGAGGCTCCGATGCGGCTGCTTTCCTGAACCCGAATCCTCGGCCTGTGTCGTCCGGACTGAAGACTTTCATGCTGTTTCCAGCGCTCATCTCGCCCTCCACCCTCCTCCTCCTCCTCCTCAGCCTTCAGTTCCCGTTGGCCTGGTTCAGTCACATCTCCTCTGCAGTGAAGCCTGTTCGTCTCGCTCCGCTGACCCCAGAAAAAATGCAAACCTTTAAACTTTACCTGCAGATCAAACTTGACTGCGAGTCTGATCCTGTCAGACTGAAAGAGGACGTCCTCGTCTCTGCAGCACCGTCCACATGGAGTGGAACGATACCAGATCATGACCAGCAGAAAAACCTCCATGAAGCTTCAGACATAATGAGGACTAAGACGTCTGCATTCACTCCGCTAACTGAGGGAGGTTAGTTGGTTGGTTAAACTTAAATCTACTTTCACATCCATCTCACTGAGCTGCAGCTCCGATCTGGTCTGACTAAACTTTAATCATATTAGGAACAGCTGGAAGTAGCATCAGAAGATGCTCCACTGTGGTCATAAAGGGATGGACATGGTCAGCAACAATACTCAGGTAGGCTGTGCTGGTTAAACCAGGACACGTTGGTGCTAAGCCCCCCCCCCCCCAGCATTACACCACCAGCAGCCTGAAGGCAGGATGGATCCATGTTTTCATGATGTTTCCACACGTTTCTGGTGAGACAGAAAATCTAAATATTCATGCAAACGTTTGTGATGATTTCTTACCAACAATCTCATATATGGAATTTGTACATTCATATACCTGCTTATATGTGTGATCCTCATACATAGTGCCAGTTGCCATGGTAACCATTCAATTTTATAAAGCAAACTGTGAGCAGTTAAGATTTATTTTTTAACATAGCAAAGGACCAGAAAGGTATGAAAGCCGAGAGCAGCTGTTATCGGCTATTATTCTTTTTTAATTGTTTTCTCAAGATAACGAGTTATTTTTCTCGTAATCTTGAGAAAACACAGTTTGTTTTCTGAAGATAATGAGATGATTAAGGTGGGCTGAAAAATAAGTGACACCTGATTTCAATGATCTAAACAGACCCCATGACAGCTGATGGGCGGGGCTACAGTCATGGTGTAGATGTGTAATTATGTGATTGAGTAGTAGACACGTCACAACGTCAGTCTGTGTCAGACTTAGAAATCAAATCAGACGTATTGATCAGTGATGGATGTTGCTGAATGCTGTATTGAGGCATCCCAGTACTGAACAGCCCTGCAGAGCTCCTTCAGAGACAGGCTGCTGCATCTTAAGTGTGAAAGGGTGCGTGAAGGAAGTCCGTGATTCTCCCAGTACACAAACACACTCAGTAAAACCCTATATAATTTATTAATGTAGATACTTAATAAATCATTCTTATATATTAACAACCAGCAGGTTTTTGGGGGGAACCTGTGTGCAGTTTGCATGTTCTCCTCGTGTAAGCACGTTTCTCTCCCGGCTTCTTCCCACAAGACCTGCATGTTAGGCTGATCTGAGTCTCTAAACTCTCTCTGGGAGTCGCTGTGAGTCTGACCGAATATTTGTCTCTGTGTTGGTTCTGTGATGGACCAGAAGGAATTTTATCGGGAGAAATGATCATGTTATCATGAGAAAACTGTGTTAAAAAAACCCGGCCGCTTCCATAGGTAGGTATTGTTTGAAGTTCAATATTTATCTTACGTAATGTTTTTTTTTTTCTTTTACCATTTTAAGGACTTTATGTTCTGGTCCAAAATTATTCTGGTCCAGAAAAAAATGGAGTAGGCGGACACAAGAACTTTTCAAGTCCTACCTCCACAACGTTTTTTAACTTATGTGGCTTTACATATATATATACAATGATCTACGTAGTTATATGGTGCATGTTTTGTGGTCTCTGTTTCGTTTATAAGACACCAGCCATCCAATCAGGCTTTTTCAGGTTGACGAACATATATGTAATAAAATGGCGAGCTTGTGGAAGTTCCAGTAACAGCATATCCATGAGGCTTTAATAAGTCAGTGTTATTGTTAGCATTAGCGTAAGCTGCTTCCATCAGTTAGCAGGATTAGATGGTGAATGAAAACCTGCAGGATGACCTTTAAGTGGTGCTACTGTAGTAATTAAGTAAGTAAGTAAAGTTAATTTATAAAGCACTTTTCACAGATGAAAATCACAAAGTGCTGGACATAAAATAGCTGCAATAAAACAACATAATTTCATAAAATAAATAACAACCATCAACCAAAAGCTTTTCTGAATAAAATTGTCTTCAGCTGAGTCCACGGGGTCAACCATGCAGAGGGGTGGGGCAAATCATTCCAGAGTTTTGGGGCGACAGCCTGAAAAGCCAGTTCTTCCCGGGTTTTAAAACGGGTCTTTGGGGCCTTCAGGAGGCTCTGGCCTGAAGACCGAAGGTTAACCTGGAGGAGTAGGGACACAGCAAGTCAGCGATATGCTGGCAGGCCGACCATGTAACCCCCCGAAAGTCAAAACTAAAATTTTAAAGTCATGAAGTTCATAAGGTCATAAAATTTGACTGGAAGATAAAATAGGGGAGATGTGGGCTGTCCTGGGTGTACCTGTCGGAGTTCTGCACTAACTAAAGTCTGTTGAGCGTCGGCTTATTGAAACAAGTGAAAAACAGAATTACAATAATCTATACGAGATTAGATAAAAGCATGAATGATCATTTCAAGATCTGATTCTGACAACATTCTCCTACCTTTAGAAACAGATCTCAAATACAAATTTTTGGTCACCTGTCAGGAGCAATCCTCCAAAGACAGCTTGATCAAACACAACCCGAGGTTTCTGAGGCTGGTTTTAACAGACAAGCCCAGAGCACCAGGATGGTTTTTGATCAGGGGGATATTTTTATCGGCAGCAATCATCAGAGTTTCTGTTTTGCTTGAACTTATCTGAAGGTAATTTGCAGAGAGCCAGAAACTCTGAGACAATACAACTGAATATCATCGGCGTAAAAGTGATTGGACAGAATTTTAAAACCACAAATCAGCTGACCAAGAGGAATCAGGTGCAACAAAAACATAACAGGACCAAGAGCAGAACCCTGCGCAACTCCACAAGACAGGTTGGCCACATCAGACATTAGATTGCTGATAACAACTTTAAAAATTATTTTTATATATGAGGAAAACCACTGGAGAACCGACCCAAAAAACTCCGCCTCTGATCCCAGTCAATTTATCAGAATATTGTGACCTACGGTAGTTCAAAACTGAGAGTAGCGGCTGCACTGCAACTGTCTCCACAGAGGAGCTCTGCAGCCTGAGCCCTCGTATTCCTGCTTACCGCCATCGTGTCCTGTGTCCCGATCAATCTCAGAAACGTCCTGAATAAAATAAAAGAGTCCATGATTGGCAACAGTTCTGCTGCCACTGAATAACAGGGATCATCAGTGTGGACACAGAAATCACCCGGGTTTAAAACGCTTTCTGATTTATTAACAGAAGTCAAAAACGCTGACAAATCATCAAGAAATGACCAGGACCAGGAGGTCGGTAAACTAAGACAATAAAAGGAGTGTGTTTTCCCAGCCTCACACAGCTGTAGCTCAAAAGAGTTGAACGAGGTTGTGTTCATCACACTGCAGCAGAAAGCGTCCCGGAAGACCATCACCAGTCCGTCTCCACGGGGTGCGAGCCGGGGTGTCGCAAACACTGAGCGGTCCAGGGGAACAGCTCTTTGAGATGTAAATATTCATTCTCTTGCTGGCAGGTCTCCGTAAGACACATAAAATCCAGCTTCTCCTTAGTAAAAAGCTCACTCAGCGTAAACGCCTTATTCGCAACAGTGCATGCATTAAGTACGGTGGTACGGCGATCCTGGTGGAGCGTAATGCGCTCTGGCTCCTGCCGCAATGACTGGATGAGGATCCGGACACAGGACACGATGGCGGTACGCGGGAATACCAGCATTCCAGGTTGGGAAGATCCGAGATACTCCACACAGGCAATGATGCTCAGGCCTCTTCCCCATCAAACTTGCAGACAGGAACCAGTCGCAAGCACCGCCCGTTCGGCCAGGATTTTTATCATTAAGCTGTTTTTATCCAGATCATCAGTTTTATCAGAATTTCTTCATCAGTGTCGGCTGTTTAACTTCAGTCGTCACATCTGCTGGTTTTATGACCGAAATGATCACCATGGAGAAGGTTTGTGTGATGATATATAAATTCTGCATCATCATCTAGAACATGGCAGAGATTATGCAGAACAACATATCAGGCGTGCCAAAATTCAGGGTGTGCACACTTCGAAGTGCGGATTCGTCGACTACATACGTCATTGTGGCGCCAAGCACGGTCCCATCTGGAAAGAAACTCTGAATACACCCTACAAGCATGGATGTATTATAGAACTGGATAACGGACTGAACAATGGCGGCACGCCGATTTTTCCCAGTGGCCACTCGTGGTACTGCAACAAAAAATCCCATGGGGCCCAAAAAGCATTTTTCCCATAGGCCACAATGGTAAAAGACACGGCTGTAAAACTGTTGACAGGACGTCTTCAGCTTTAAACACAGCTAATTACTAATCTTTCTATTCAATATTTTTAATTCATGGACATTTAATCCGTCAATTATTTTTCAAAAAGCCATAAAAGCCACAGAAAAGTCTCTATTTCTCCGGTGACGTCACGGCTGTGCACATGCACTGCCGAAGCGCGGTCATGCTGTGTCGGGAGCGAGGAGGACGGCTGTTGACTTCAATATGATGGGAAAGCTGTTCGTAAAAGTTAAGTTAAAGTTAAGTTTCTTTTTTCTGATATCGAGTAACTTAATACATTTGTATTCTTAATGTTTGATATTACATGCATGATAGTTCCTGTTTTTAAACGTATTGTGACCTAAATCCTAATTAGCTCTAGGTTGTAGTTACGACCACCTGTTTAAACCACCTGATAGTGCGTTTTACTGGTTTATTTTATGTAAAGAGAGATTCAGCCCATGAATAGATCGAGGAAAGTGAGGGTGGCTTTTTTTTTTATTTGTTAATTTCTTATATTTTGGTTCACATTAGTTCACTTTTTGTTAAGTAGTTTAATCACACTGTTCACCCAGAGGGCAATAGAATTTTTTTTAATTAAAATATTTTGTCTTATGAGCTGCTATTCTATTTTCGTTAGTTCAAATAAAATATGAATAACAGTCTTGATATTTTGTTATACATATACAGTTAAATATTTTGGGAGTGTTGAGCCATTTCATGACAGCGACACAATGTCGCCAAGTTAGGTAAAATAGCCTACAAAACCATTTTCAATCCCTAACGGAAATCACGATACATAAAATACATAACTACATAATAAATATAGAATGGTGATAACCCAAGTGGCCTAGTTTTCCTTAACATAGTCCTCAGTTTAAACAAAGTTTTTTTTTCTTTGTCAATTAAAAAACTGCAGCATTTAACAAAGTGGAATCCGGCAAAACACAAGAAAGGAACATTTTAAGAGACGCAATTGATAATCTTGGTGTCATCCAGGGAATAGCAGAAAAATAAAGAGAATATGCATGGGTAGCACAATGAAATAATGCATTAACAAGAACTTCTAACATTTATTACAAAAGACGTGCCTGAAATTATTCATGAATAAAGGTAGGAATTGTAAGTCATCGTGAAAATTTGACACGGGATTATACAAATATACAATATAGACTGACTTATATTGGGCTATTACGAATCCCATATAGAAATTCATCAGATTAAAACAAACCATCATTTTAACAATTACTACACAACTTTTTCCACGTATATTATATCATTACTTTACATCGAGGTCCGATCGTGTGCCGTAGAAAATCATCATCTGAGTTTGTACAGCTCTCATACTGCAGATTAATGTCGTGACCGCGCGTCGCTGGATCAGGTCACTGGGCTGCGCATTGCTCGTTCACAGTGACGTGAAGCATGATGGGAGGTGACACTACTGCGCATGCTCTATGGGCCCAATATGCGGAAGTAACCCGGAAGCCTGAGAACTTTTTCGGCGTATGCGCTGGGTGAGCAACTTCCATAGAAATGAATGGGCCGCCATTTTCAGTCCGTTATCCAGTTCTATAATACATCCATGCCTACAAGCCGCACTTCGTTTGGCCTCATATGAAGGCTGCTGGTGATGCATCCTTCACAGCCTCTTTTCTCCCAGAATTCCCTGCACACAAGACGGTGGTGAATCAGCAACCAAGCTCAGAAAAGGTTTCAATTAAGTTTTATTAAAAAGGTATGTTTTTTATAACTACACTTTAGTAGAAATGTTATAAAACCAAGTACATTAAAACATGTTTGTTAAATGGTGACATTAAAATCAGGTAATATTTGATATTTGAGGCTGGAAAACACCAGAGCCTCAGGCTGGGTTTACTGTCGGTGTTGCTGGTCAGTATTAACGTCCACTGAAGTGTCCTATGAGTAATTTCAGAGGTTTAAGGGATTCAACAACTGTGTTGTTGCTATGGGAAATTCTTGTTGGTACGGTAGGCTGTCCCATCTCATGAACGTTAAGCAGACTTCGAAGTGTGTAGACCCCGAATTAGAACACATCAATAGAAGTACATTACATGCTGCATTTACTGACCTCTGGACATCTGACATTTTCCAAATCAAAGCTTAGTTAATACTAAATACTTATTAGTGTTTGATTATCTACCACCCACCAGAATCTGTCCAGTATGAGCAGCAGGAGAGACACAAAGAAATCCACCATGTTGATCTTCCTCACTTCCTGTCTTCACTGGATGTTCCGTTTGCTTTCACACTGGAAGAGAACCAAACCAGGAGACCCCTGCCTTGTGACACTACTCCAGACGAACTGGACTGTCCATGGAAGTGGACCAGGGATAATTCAAAGTGGACCAAACAGCACCAGTATGAATATGCTCCAACCTACAGAGATGTGGGACCAGTTGTGGGTTTTATGTCTCAGAGACTGAAGAGAATTCAGCAGTACAGTCATTCGTGGTCTTTATAACCAGCCGATGATCTCTGGGAAAACTGTGACCAAAACTGTAAATGGCTTCAGTTAATTATACCAGAGTCTGGGTCAGTAACTTGTCTGGTTTGGGAGGAGGGACCCACCATGGAACAGGTTTAACATGTCAGACAGTACATTCCAACAACCACAGACATCCGGATGAAGCTTCTGCTTGAGGCTAAAAGTGGCTCAGCATGTTGTTCTTCCTCCAATGGTCTGAGGTCGCTAATTGCTCCCTTAATGAAAAGAAACATCAGCCGTAGGATGAGCGGCCATTAGACCCCGAGATATTTAGCTCCACTAGGAAATGGACTCAAACCTGGAGCCCCTCAGAAGCCATTATCCTGATTTCCCGTCATTATGGCAGCAGCTCACCACCAGTTTGTTGTGTGTTGGTGTTTCTGTCAACAAACAGCAGCAGGTTTGTTTTTATTCAGCCGATCAGCTGCAAACTGGAGGAAGAGAAAAGTCTGAGCTGTGATTGACTGAAGGAAGCAAGCTAAAAAAACATTACAGACAGCTGAAAATGACTCGTGAACTGGTTAAATGGAGAACAGGATATAAAATAATTAATCTGAAGTGTCTTTAACCTTTATTTAAATACAAGGATGTAATTTTCTGTGTCCCAACGTCTGTATTTAGAAACATACTTATGATCATACAGCCACATAGACTCAGGAGGACCAGGAGAACCAGAACCTGGACTACACCAGGAGAAAGAAAGATACGAACTCTGTAAAGAAACAGTTCTGTGGACACCAGGTCATCTCAGATGCACAGAAAGATGGGGGACATGTGTCTTGTGGACCCTTGAGTCTCAGCTGACAAGGATGAGAGCTTCATCCAGGCTGTTATCAGAGGGAACTGTGATGGCAGGAGGATGTCTGCAGCCAATCTGCAGCCTTACCAACTTAAACACCTCCTCCTCAATCATTTTAACTTCCTTTATAATCTTAAGTGAAGTATTTCTATCACATACCAACCAGTTTTCCTTTGGTCCACTTTATTCTCAGCTTGTCATAATGTCTTTTATTTTTCTAAACTTCATTGAGCAGAATGAACAGTAACGTAAAGTGCAGGATGATAACAAGCATGCTCAGTAAGGAGCATTTCCTTTCCACGTACGGCGATCAGAACAGTCAGCATAACAACCCACCTCACCAGCTGCTACACACTGGTTTATACTGGGATTAAACGCTGCTACACACTGGTTTATACTGGGATTAAACGCTGCTACACACTGGTTTATACTGGGATTAAAAACTGCTACAGACTGGTTTATACTGGGATTAAAAGCTGTTACAGACTGGTTCATACTGGGATTAAAAGCTGCTACAGGCTGGTTTATACTGGGATTAAAAGCTCCTACACACTGGTTTATACTGGGATTACAAGCTGTTACAGACTGGTTTATACTGGGATTACAAGCTGTTACAGACTGGTTTATACTGGGATTAAAAGCTGCTACAGACTGGTTTATACTGGGATTAAAAGCTGCTAGAGACTGGTTTATACTGGGATTAAAAGCTGCTACAGACTGGTTTATACTGGGATTAAAAGCTGCTACAGACTGATTTATACTGGGATTAAAAGCTCCTACACACTGGTTTATACTGGGATTACAAGCTGTTACAGACTGGTTTATACTGGGATTAAAAGCTGCTACAGACTGGTTTATACTGGGATTAAAAGCTGCTACAGACTGGTTTATACTGGGATTAAAAGCTGCTACAGACTGGTTTATACTGGGATTAAAAGCTGTTACAGACTGGTTCATACTGGGATTAAAAGCTGTTACAGACTGGTTTATACTGGGATTAATAGCTGCTACAGACTGGTTTATACTGGGATTAAAAGCTGCTACAGACTGGTTTATACTGGGATTAAAAGCTGCTACAGACTGGTTTATACTGGGATTAAAAGCTGTTACAGACTGGTTTATACTGGGATTAAAAGCTGCTACAGACTTGTTTATACTGGAAATAAAAGCTGTTACAGACTGGTTTATACTGGGATTAAAAGCTGCTACAGACTGGTTTATACTGGGATTAAAAGCTGCTATAGACTGGTTTATACTGGGATTAAAAGCTGCTACACACTGGTTTATACTGGGATTAAAAGCTGCTACAGACTGGTTTATACTGGGATTAAAAGCTGCTACAGACTGGTTTATACTGAGATTAAAAGCTGCTACAGACTGGTTTATACTGGGATGAAAAGCTGCTACACACTGGTTTATACTGGGATTAAAAGCTGCTACAGACTGGTTTATACTGGGATTAAAAGCCGCTACAGACTGGTTTATACTGGGATTAAAAGCTGCTACAGACTTGTTTATACTGGAAATAAAAGCTGTTACAGACTGGTTTATACTGGGATTTAAAGCTGCTATAGACTGGTTTATACTGGGATTAAAAGCTGCTACAGACTGGTTTATACTGGGATTAAAAGCTGTTACAGACTGGTTTATATTGGGATTAAAAGCCGCTACAGACTGGTTTATACTGGGATTAAAAGCTGCTACAGACTTGTTTATACTGGAAATAAAAGCTGTTACAGACTGGTTTATACTGGGATTAAAAGCTGCTACAGACTGGTTTATACTGGGATTAAAAACCACTACAGACTGGTTTATACTGGGATTAAAAGCTGCTACAGACTTGTTTATACTGGAAATCAGAGCTGTTATAGACTGGTTTATACTGGGATTAAAAGCTGCTACAGACTGGTTTATACTGGGATTAAAAGCTGCTACAGACTGGTTTATACTGGGATTAAAAGCTGCTACAGACTGGTTTATACTGGGATTAAAAGCTGCTACACACTGGTTTATACTGGGATTAAAAGCTGCTACAGACTGGTTTATACTGGGATTAAAAGCTGCTACAGACTGGTTTATACTGGAATTAAAAGCTGTTACAGACTGGTTTATACTGGGATTAAAAGCTGCTACAGGCTGGTTTATACTGGGATTAAAAGCTGTTACAGACTGGTTTATACTGGGATTAAAAGCTGTTACAGACTGGTTTATACTGGGATTAAAAGCTGCTACAGACTGGTTTATACTGGGATTAAAAGCTGTTACAGACTGGGTTATATTGGGATTAAAAGCTGCTACAGACTGGTTTATACTGGGATTAAAAGCTGCTACAGACTTGTTTATACTGGAAATAAAAGCTGTTACAGACTGGTTTATACTGGGATTAAAAGCTGCTACAGACAGGTTTATACTGGGATTAAAAGCTGCTACAGACTGGTTTATACTGGGATTAAAAGCTGCTACAAACTGGTTTATACTGGGATTAAAAGCTGCTACACACTGGTTTATACTGGGATTAAAAGCTGCTACAGACTGGTTTATACTGGGATTAAAAGCCGCTACAGACTGGTTTACACTGGGATTAAAAGCTGCTACAGACTTGTTTATACTGGAAATAAAAGCTGTTATAGACTGGTTTATACTGGGATTAAAAGCTGCTACAGACTGGTTTATACTGGGATTAAAAGCTGTTACAGACTGGTTTATACTGGGATTAAAAGCTGCTACAGACTGGTTTATACTGGGATTAAAAGCTGACACAGACTGGTTTATACTGGGATTAAAAGCTGCTACACACTGGTTTATACTGGGATTAAAAGCTGCTACACACTGGTTTATACTGGGATTAAAAGCTCCTACAGACTGGTTTATACTGGGATTAAAAGCTGCTACAGACTGGTTTATACTGGGATTAAAAGCTGTTACAGACTGGTTTATACTGGGATTAAAAGCTGCTACAGGCTGGTTTATACTGGGATTAAAAGCTGCTACAGACTGGTTTATACTGGGATTAAAAGCTGCTACACACTGGTTTATACTGGGATTAAAAGCTGCTACAGACTGGTTTATACTGGCATTAAAAGCTGCTACAGACTGGTTTATACTGGGATTAAAAGCTGTTACAGACTGGTTTATACTGGGATTGAAAGCTGCTACAGGCTCGTTTATACTGGGATTATAAACTGCTACAGACTGGTTTATACTGGGATTAAAAACCACTACAGACTGGTTTATACTGGGATTAAAAGCTGCTACAGACTTGTTTATACTGGAAATCAAAGCTGTTATAGACTGGTTTATACTGGGATTAAAAGCTGCTACAGACTGGTTTATACTGGGATTAAAAGCTGCTACAGACTGGTTTATACTGGGATTAAAAGCTGCTACAGACTGGTTTATACTGGGATTAAAAGCTGCTACACACTGGTTTATACTGGGATTAAAAGCTGCTACAGACTGGTTTATACTGGGATTAAAAGCCGCTACAGACTGGTTTACACTGGGATTAAAAGCTGCTACAGACTTGTTTATACTGGAAATAAAAGCAGCTACAGACTGGTTTATACTGGGATTAAAAGCTGCTACACACTGGTTTATACTGGGATTTAAAGCTGCTACACACTGGTTTATACTGGGATTAAAAGCTGCTACACACTGGTTTATACTGGGATTAAAAGCTGCTACAGACTGGTTTATACTGGGATTAAAAGCTGTTACAGACTGGTTTATACTGGGATTAAAAGCTGACACAGACTGGTTTATACTGGGATTAAAAGCTGCTACACACTGGTTTATACTGGGATTAAAAGCTGCTACACACTGGTTTATACTGGGATTAAAAGCTCCTACAGACTGGTTTATACTGGGATTAAAAGCTGCTACAGACTGGTTTATACTGGGATTAAAAGCTGTTACAGGCTGGTTTATACTGGGATTAAAAGCTGCTACAGGCTGGTTTATACTGGGATTAAAAGCTGCTACAGACTGGTTTATACTGGGATTAAAAGCTGCTACACCCTGGTTTATACTGGGATTAAAAGCTGCTACAGACTGGTTTATACTGGGATTAAAAGCTGCTACAGACTGGTTTATACTGGGATGAAAAGCTGTTACAGACTGGTTTATACTCGGATTATAAGCTGCTACAGGCTCGTTTATACTCGGATTATAAGCTGCTACAGACTGGTTTATACTGGAATTAAAAGCTGCTACAGACTGGTTTATACTGGGATTAAAAGCTGTTACAGGCTGGTTTATACTGGGATTAAAAGCTGCTACAGGCTGGTTTATACTGGGATTAAAAGCTGCTACAGACTGGTTTATACTGGGATTAAAAGCTGCTACAGACTGGTTTATACTGGGATTAAAAGCTGCTACAGACTGGTTTATACTGGGATTAAAAGCTGTTACAGACTGGTTTATACTGGGATTAAAAGCTGTTACAGGCTGGTTTATACTGGGATTAAAAGCTGTTACAGACTGGTTTATACTGGGATTAAAAGCTGTTACAGACTGGTTTATACTGGGATTAAAAGCTGTTACAGACTGGTTTATACTGGGATTAAAACTGGGCTGAAGCGTGTGCACTGGGAGTATCTGGGGCGCTGACTGACAGCTAAACAGAAACTTTCCGATTTGAGCTGAAGATTGAAAATGTGATCAGGTGGAGATGAACAGCTGTGAAGAACCCGGTTCGGACTTGATGCCTGAAGACTTAAGATTTATTGATGTGTGTGAGGTCATCAGCTCATTAACATTCAGGACTCATCATGACTCAATCAAGCGTCTCGTTAAGAACAGCAGCTCGTTAAACTACAGCGGTCTAAAACCCAGACTGTTTACCTGCATCTCAGATGTCACGTCTCCCTCTGTAATGGTTTTCTGTCTCATTTCCCTGCACTGAGCTTATTTTTGGTATAAATCAATGGGTTTCATTTTCTACCAGTTGGAAGAAGCAAGCCTGTGTGTGTGTGTGTGTTTGTGTGTGTGTGTGTGTGTGTGTGTGTGTGTGTGTGTGTGTGTGTGTGTGTGTGTGTGTGTGTGCGCGTGTGTGTGTGTGTGTGTGTGTGAGAGAGAGAGAGAGAGTGTGTGTGAAGCAGAGATGGAGAAATGATGTCAGTCCTGGCGGCTGCGGATATTCTGCCATTATAATCCCATTAGATCACCTCCACACACTCTGCTGTGCTCTTGTTAATGGAGTCAGGCGATGGAGAGGAAGCTGCAGAGGGAAGACACTCACAACTCCACCAATATTTAACTGGTTTTAACTTTCCCTCAGTTTCAACGGGATCCAGTGAAAGATTTACTTCATTGATGGTAGTACAAACAGGGACTGATGAACTTGAACCATACTTCTCCCGCAGACCCTCAGTAGAAATATGTCTCACCTGTTAACCCGTAAACCTCCATCAGGTCTCCCCGAGATCCATCTCCTCCACCACCAGGAGCAGTAGTGTGTAGTTCTGTGGGGTAAACTGTGAGTGATAGCTACCCTTTAGGTCAGGGGTGCCCAAGTTCGGTTCTCGAGATCTACCATCCTGCAACTTTTAGATGCAACCCTTCTCCAACACACTTGAATCAGATGTCATCTGCATGCCATTCCGCTTTGCAGAGGCCTGGTAACAAGCCAGTCATTTGATTCAGGTGTGTTGGAGAAGGGTTGCATCTAAAAGTTGCAGGATGGTAGATCTCGAGAACCGAACCTGGGCACCCCTGCTTTAGGTGATCTATGGAAGTTTTCCAGGAGGTTTACAAGGCCAAAAAGCAGCTGAAGAACCAGAAACACACACCTGAACCAAAGCATCTCTTAGTGTATAAACACACTGGACACCTCAGTGCTGAGTCAGCATGCAGAGGATGAGGAAGGAGGAGGATCAGAGATGAGTGTGATCCTGCAGATGTGGCCACGCCTCCACGGAGGCTAGAGGCAGATTAGGGTGGCCCAGAGACCCGGACCATCAGCAGCGTCCTGGAGCACCAACCCAAGCCCCCCCTCACCATGAACACCACTCCGGACCCACCCAGAGGGGTACACAGGCCCTGGCTGGCCAAGATTGGCAACCAATGACCCCATCCAGGACGGCCAAAGCGAAGGGCCCCGAACCCCAAGAGCCCAGAGGCAGAGGGTCCACACCACACCCAAGAGGACAAGACACCCCCAGACAACCACCTGGCATGGACCAGCACCTGGGAACCAGGATCTTTCAGCTACATTAAAACGTATCAGGGCTTTCAGTCTTCATCTGTCAGCTCAGCTGGAACATTCTGGTCTTCCTCCTCTACTCACACAAAAGTCACTTTTATGTTATTTCATGTCCTGTGGGAGCAATTTTCGGAGCCCTCCAGAGCGAACAAGAAGGAATGATCTGAAAGGACAGCAGCTGAGGCAAAACAGAGCCGTTAACATCTCTCCTCCTCCTCCTCTTCTTCATCCTCCTAGCTTTATGAGCAGCTCTGTGAAGGCTGGCAACCTTTTATTCCCCACACAGACAGCTAAAAGCACGTCTCTGAGGTTGCCATGGTTATGGGTTGACCCTAATTGAAGCGGGGTTTCTGTGTTTCATCAACCTCAACCATCTAACCAATCAGACAACCCCCACCTGCCACCAGCAGCCAATCAGAGGAGAGTATTGAATAAAATCAGACCTTCGGGATGAACTTTAACAGCTTCCAGCTGGAGTCTGTTTCCATCGTATCGATGATCGGTGGTGTCACTGGTGTCCACACATTAGTGGGATTTTTTCTCCTCTGTGGTCAACCGGCTTTATAACAGGAAGAAAATCTAACGTTATTAATATTCTCATATGTCCTGAACTGGAACAAACGAAGCTCGCCTGGAGGGAGAGATGGAGTCAGAATGACGAGCTGCAGGGACCAGAGTCAGTTCCTCAGCCCTCGGTAAAGCCTTAAAAAAGGAGTCGAAGCTCATCTTTTCCTCCTAACCTGGCCTTACCTTACCTTACCTTACCTTACCTTACCATCCCATACCTTACCTAACCTTACCTTACCTTACCTTACCTTACCTTACCTCACATCACCTCACCTCACCTCACCTCACCTCACCTTACCTTACCATCCCATACCTTACCTTACCTTACCTTACCTTACCTTACCTTACCTTACCTCACATCACCTCACCTCACCTTACCTCACCTCACCTCACCTCACCTTACCTTACCTTACCTTACCTTACCTTACCTTACCTTACCTTACCTCACATCACCTCACCTCACCTCACCTCACCTCACCTTACCTTACCATCCCATACCTTACCTTACCTTACCTTACCTTACCTTACCTTACCTCACATCACCTCACCTCACCTCACCTTACCTTACCTTACCTCACCTCACCTTACCTTACCTTACCTTACCTCACCTTACCTTACCTTACCTTACCTTACCTTACCTTACCTCACCCTAACCATCCCATACCTTACCTTACCTTACCTTACCTTACCTTACCTTACCTTACCATCCCATACCTTACCTTACCTTACCTTACCTTACCTTACCTTACCTTACCTTACCTTACCTTACCATCCCATACCTTACCTCACCTTACCTTACCATCCCATACCTTACCTTACCTTACCTTACCTTACCTTACCTCACATCACCTCACCTCACCTCACCTTACCTTACCTTACCTTACCTCACCTCACCTTACCTTACCTTACCTTACCTCACCTTACCTTACCTTACCTTACCTTACCTCACCTTAACCATCCCATACCTTACCTTACCTTACCTTACCTTACCTTACCTTACCTCACCTCACCTCACCTTACCTTACCTTACCATCCCATACCTTACCTTACCTTACCTTACCATCCCATACCTTACCTTACCTTACCTTACCTCACCTCACCTCACCTTACCTTACCTTACCATCCCATTCCTTACCTTACCTTACCTTACCTTACCTCACCTTACCTTACCATCCCATACCTTACCTCACCTTACCTTACCTTACCTCACCTTACCTCACCTTACCTTACCTTGCCTTGCCTTACCTTACCTTACCTCACCTTACCTTACCATCCCATACCTTACCTCGCCTTACCTCACCTTACCTCACCTTACCTCACCTTACCTTACCATCCCATACCTTACCTTACCTTACCTCACCTTACCTCACCTTACCTTACCTTACCATCCCATACCTTACCTTACCTTACCTTACCTTACCTCACCTTACCTTACCATCCCATACCTTACCTTACCTCACCTTACCTTACCTTACCTCACCTTACCTCACCTTACCTTACCTTACCTTACCTTACCTCACCTTACCTTACCATCCCATACCTTACCTCGCCTTACCTTACCTTACCTCACCTTACCTTACCATCCCATTCCTTACCTCGCCTTACCTTACCTCACCTTACCTTACCTCACCTTACCTCACCTTACCTCACCTTACCTTACCTTACCTTACCATCCCATACCTTACCTTACCTTACCTTACCTTACCTCACCTTACCTTACCATCCCATACCTTACCTTACCTTACCTCACCTTACCTTACCTTACCTTACCTTACCTTACCTTACCATCCCATACCTTACCTTACCTCCCCTTACCTTACCTTACCTTACCTCACCTTACCTTACCATCCCATACCTTACCTTACCTTACCTCACCTTACCTTACCTTACCTTACCTTACCTTACCATCCCATACCTTACCTTACCTCACCTTACCTTACCTTACCTCACCTTACCTCACCTTACCTTACCTTACCTTACCTCACCTTACCTTACCATCCCATACCTTACCTTACCTTACCTTACCTTACCTCACCTTACCTTACCTTACCTTACCTTACCTTACCTTACCATCCCATACCTTACCTTACCTCACCTTACCTCACCTTACCTTACCTTACCTTACCTCACCTTACCTTACCATCCCATACCTTACCTTACCTTACCTTACCTCACCTTACCTTACCTCACCTTACCTTACCATCCCATACCTTACCTTATGTCACCTTACCTCACCTTACCTTACCATCCCATACCTTACCTTACCTTACCTCACCTTACCTTACCTTACCTTACCATCCCATACCTTACCTTACCTCACCTCACCTTACCTTACCTTACCTTTCCTCACCTTACCTTACCTCACCATCCCATACCTTACCTCACCATCCCATACCTTACCTCCCCTTACCTTACCTTACCTTCGCTGACAAATGTTCCTTGTTGTTTGGAATTCAAACTGCAATTAAATGCGTTAATTTTCATTTAAAAAAAATATATTAATCGTATTTAAGGCATTAGGGTCCCACCCGTAGTTCTTATGTTTTTTTGTAGCATCAAATTTTAAATTTAGTACCTTCTTAAGTCATCAAGGAAAAAATATGTGGACTTTAGAAAACATCCCCTAGCAATCCAAAATTTTTGCTTTATGAAAAATATCTCAATTTGTGTGTGTTCTCTCTTTAGCAGTTAAACTGTAATTTAAAGGGTTAAAATCCTAATTATTGTTGAATATGTTTCTTTTATATTATGTGAAGTTTTTTTAATAGTTAAAAGAAAAACAGAAAAATATGTTAATTTGTTCTAATTTAAAAATGCTCCTGGAAACAGACATTTCTGTCATTATTAAGAAGATAGAACATTTTTAAATTAATGCAACTGATGAAAATTAATAATGCATCAAAGTCTGTGGTCTGGCTGATATAAAACCTGTCTGAGACAGATAAAAAAACAAAAACAAAAACTACCTTAAATTAAAATTAAATTTTGGAAAATAATTTGTTTTCAGTTTCTTCTGTTTTTTTCCCCCAAGAAAAACCAACAGTAATATAAAGACATTAAGCTGGTATTTAAAAGGTTAATATATATATATATATATATATATATATATATATATATATATATATATATATATCCTTAAATCAAATGGATGCCTGGCGGTTGAGTCTTGTATACAGACACATTTTCTTCATGATCTTTTTTCCGTCATTAACTCAGTTGCGTCCACGCGTACAATTAGTTAAGACAATCAGTGGACAGGCAGGAGGTGGACGAGTGTCCTGTGTCAACCACCAGACCCCTCCAGCCCCCCGCTGGCCACTTCTCCATCAGCTCAAGCCAACGATCGCTTGGTCAGTTTTACTGCGGGACTACATCAGTCCTGGTCTGTGGGTTTTCATGCTGCTCCTTCACTCTTTTATCAACATCATGTCCTTCATGCTTTTGTTTGCTTTGCCTGCAGATCGTTGCTGATGATGCCATTCGTTTCTTTGGTCGATCATGATGTGTTGCTGCTCTGGTAGTATCTAATTTAGTTTCTGGTTCCTGACTTTGCAGGACTTAGTCCAGTTTTAGATCTTACCTCTGAGCCCAGCGTTTAGGTCCTTCCTCCTCAGTCCCAGGACCAATGATTGTGACAATGTTCCCATATGAAGTCATTTTCTTCTAAACCATACATACAACAGTCATTTTAAAAACCAGGATTAAGTGCAACAAACATACAAGGCTGTTGGAATAAAACCATCGTCCACAGTGATATATGTGAAAAATAACTCAGGACACGGATCGAGTGTGTAAATGAAATAGATGGAAAGTCCAGCAGCAGCAGTAGACATCCGTGCCCTCCAGCTGAATCCACTGTGACCGGCTAAATGTCGGAAGCCCTGGAGCTCCCCATCCGTCTGCTCGCTGTTCAGCTCCAGGTCATGTTGGGAGGCGTGGAGGGCAGCCGGTCTGTTCCAGCCCTGCTGTCGGGGCTTTGTATGAACCTGTAGAGCAGCAGATTTCTGATCAGTTTGGAGACAACTGCTTCAATAGCAGGTGATATGAAGCCGATATGTTTGCATGTTAACCTGCAGTTTCGAGCCTCTGCATCCTCACTTTCATCCTGAAACACATGGCAGTGAAAAGCTAATGAGAGGAAGACGACTGTGCTTCATCCTGCTGTGCACATCGTCATGGTGTTCCAGATGCTCTGAATGTTTGGTTCCATATGCATTTTATCTCTTTGTTTTTGGGGTCTTTTCTTTCGTTTCAGTCTGTACAAACAGAGAGAATCTGCTTTATCCGATGCTCTGATCCACGTCGCAGCTTCGGGGAGGATGTTTGTCTGGAATAATTGGATTATTCTGATTTAAACTTTCACACATGCTCACAGAAACGCAGCTTAAATCTGAGCCGATAACTCAGCACAGACAGAAACTCAGCACAGAAAAACAAAGTGTAAATTATGGTTTGATGCGTTTTCATCTGTTTGTTTTGGTCATTTTAACTTTTCTCAAACAACCTGAATATTGTCAATAAAGAACTGATTTATATCTGGAGGTATTTTATTGACTGAAAAGTTGGCTGAAGGAGTTTATTACACCCACACTCCTTTTTGCATAAGAATATTCCAGAAACAAAAGTCTTTACTGAGACAAAACTAGTATTTCATAAAAGATGTGATGATAATCATACCTCACGTTTGTATTTACCGACAGATTTTTGAACATAGAGAAAAGAGACAAACCCGGGATGGAGGAATATCAGCAGCACATGGGCTCAAGCAGACAAAATACTCTGACTTTGTGGAGCAGTGTAAGGACCTGGGCTGGCCTGCAACCATCCATCCAGTAGAAGTGGGGTGCAGGCTTCGTGTGCAGGTCTCCGGGCATCTGGATGGGCAAACCTGCAGAAGGCCATGAAGGAGCTGGCAGAAGAGGGGCAGTGCATGGGGCCCAACACCCCAGTAAAAGTGACGTGCCCATTAAGCCCACCTGAGGTTTACTGCTGGGGGGCGAAACACCTGTGAATGGTGGCTCCAGCTGGCGACCCTGAAGCTGACCCAATGGGCATGATGTCAACCTCTGCATACAACATGGAAAGAGGTCATCATACATGACCAATGAAGCACTGAAGCTGAATGAAACTTCAAAGCAGGTAGCTTTATAAATACTCCGTTAGCTGGTTCATGATGATCTGTTTCATTAATCATCTTAATATTATATATGAGCTTTCCCAAACCTCAACGCAGGAGGTAACGTATGGATGGATTAGGGAGCAGTACAGCCTGCAGGGTTGTTTTCTTCAGTTTAATACAGCTTTCATTTTATGTAATATTGCAATGGTTTTGGACATTTTTTACTTTTATGATGTTTCATATGAGACTTCCAAGATCATTTTAATCTGTTATCACACCAAGTATCTGGTCTTAAACACTATTTCAACATAATGACAAGCCAACTTTATTCATGCAGCACTTTAAACAACAGCAGGGACTGACCAAAATGCTAAACACTGGAAATAAATATAACCTGAAAAAACAATTAATCTGGCTCTATAACACAGAAAAACAATGTAAAAGAAGACAACAATTAAAACAGGAAAAAATTAAATAAAAATTAAAATAAGTTAAAATAACAATAAACTCTCAATCTGGGTCAACGGCCAATGAGGAGGGTCTGACAAGTCTAACATGTTTAACATGTAGGACATGTTTAACTTGTGTAACATGTCTAACATGTATGACATGTCTAACGTGTTAAACGTGTAACATGTCTAACGTGTTTAACATGTCTAACGTGTTTGATGTCTGACATGTGTAACATGTCTAACATGTGTAACATGTCTAACGTGTGTAACATGTCTAATATGTCTAACATGTCTAACGTGTGTAACATGTCTAATATGTCTAACATGTTTAACATGTAGGTGTTACATCCCCTGGCCTTCAGCCTGGGAATGTA
The DNA here is from genome assembly GCF_017639745.1 of Melanotaenia boesemani. NCBI lineage: Eukaryota > Metazoa > Chordata > Actinopteri > Atheriniformes > Melanotaeniidae > Melanotaenia > Melanotaenia boesemani. The sequence goes on from NC_055687.1 coordinate 2,000,218, forward strand.
TGATTTGAGTGACTGATGACCTGGAATTAGACCCAGCTGGGGTGGCACGCCTCCCCTGTCATGGATTGGACAGCGTCGTTCCCTCCGGATTTCCTGAGCGCCGCCTGCTATTGGATTGGACGGAAAGCACCACACCTCCGCCAGCCTGGCCCAATCGGACCGCTACGGGAGCCATAAGAGAGAACTGCCATCGTCAATCGAGGCAGCTGTGGTTCAGTGGAATCGCAGTGTGCCAAGCTCTGGGATTGTGAATAGACGCTGGTCTGAACTTTGGTGTGTTTGTGGTAAAACCCTTGCGGTTGTGTTAAGCTTTAGGATTCCCTTGGTTGGTTGTTTGCACGATTGTGCTAGTCCTGCAGAGTTGAGAAAAGACACTCCTCTTTTGTGACTATTTTGTGTTTGTATAGAAGATTTTGGTTTCTGTTTAGAAGAGTTCGTTTGTTATTTCTTTTATAGACCCTTTTGGTTTGTTTTATGAAATCCTCGGTAAAGAGTTGAAGTTTGTTTTGTTTGTTATTTTGGTTAGCAGTGTTTACCTAAGTAAGGACACCTTTTGTTTAATCATTTGTTTATTTTGTTAGCAGACCGGATATATAACCTGAGAAAGGACACCCTTGGTTTGTATTTGTTTTGTTGAACCCGATTTTTGTATAATAAATTATTATTGTATTTATATATCCTCCCGTTGGTCTGGTTCGTCAATTTGTTATCGTCCCTAAACCCTTAGACTTGAGAACGGGACGTAACAAAGTGGGGGCTCGTCCGGGATCTTTTGTTGTAGGAGAAGTCTTTTCTCAATTGTAGTGCGATATAAGTATCTGCATTGTAGAAGACGGAAGGCCACGTCATTCTACATGGCGTCGTTTGTCATTCTACATGGCGTCGTTTGATCTGGAGGCGTTCCGTGCGGAACCTACTCTGGCTCAGATTGATCTGTGTAGGAAGGATGATCTGGTGTTAATTGCTGATTCTTATGACATCCTCTTGCCTAGAAAGATACTAAAGAAGGACATGAAGGCGATTATTATTGAGGGTCTAGTGGAAAGACGTGTCCTGTGCAACGCTGTGACTGAGGCTAAGGGCGTTCCGGATGCATTGCCTGTGCTGGCAGGTCCGCTGGAAGAGGCGGGACCTAGTGGTTCTGAGCTTGATGGACAGCTGATATCAGCTGGAGTAGAGGGCGAAGCACTGGAGGGAGATATCGGGAAACTGACACCTGTTACTCTTCCTAAGTTTGACCTTCTCCTCTTAGAAAGCGGCTCAGGATTCTCCCGAGATGATGCTCGGTGGAGAGTGAGATTAGCCAGGTTGCAAATGGAAGCCGATGAGAGAGCTCAGCAGCGTAGTATGCAGCTTGAGATCCGAAAAATGGAAATCGAGGCTGATGTACAGGTACGAATACGGCGTTTGGAGCTGGAAGCAGCCAACCCGTCCCTGACTCGCTCATCTGATGGCCTAGGAAGGCATCAGAGTGAATCGTCTTTGCCTTGTCCCTTTGATATCACGAAATTTATGCCATTTGTGCCCATGTTTGAGGATGGAGATGTTGACTGCTATTTTGCAGCATTTGAAAGAATAGCGCTCACGTTAAAGTGGCCTAAAGACTGGTGGCCATTACTTGTTCAATGCAGATTGAAGGGAAAAGCACAAGAGGTTGTAGCAGCGCTCCCTCTTTTAAGCAGCCAGCATTATGACACTGTGAAAGCGGCGGTACTGAAAGCCTATGAGCTGGTGCCAGAAGCCTATAGACAGAAATTCAGAAAATACAAAAAGGAACAATCCCAGAGTTTTGTAGAGTTCGCTCGTGAGAAGAGTAATCTCTTTGATCGTTGGTGTTCCTCAAGTAAGGTGAACACATTTGAAACTGTAAGAGAATTAATCCTTTTAGAGGAATTCAAAAAGCAACTCCCAGAAGACGTTGTTGTCTATCTGAATGAGCAGCGTGTAGCAACGTTGTCCGCTGCTGCAGTGATTGCAGACGAGTACGTGCTGACGCATCGTATGGTATTTAAACCAATCCGAAAAGAAAATGTTGACAGAAGCAGAGTATTCTCAAAGAATAATTCATCAAGAGCTCATGGCACAGAAGAGCGTGCATGTTTCTATTGCAGAGAGGTGGGACATTTAATAGGAAATTGTCAAAAGTTAAAGCAGAAACGACAATCTCCTCCTCCTCGGGAAAAGGACATAGGTTTTGTCAGTGATCACAACAGGTCGGCCGACCGTAGCTCAGTACGGGAGCCGGACCCCTGTTTTAAACCGTTCCTCATGGACGGTACAGTTTCTCTGTCTGAGGATGACGCAGACCGAAGACAGATCTGCGTGTTAAGAGATACGGGAGCGTCTCAGACTCTTATTCGGGCAGATGCGCTGCCTTTCTCCCATAACTCGTACGCAGGGTACAGTGTGATGCTACGAGGTGTGGAGATGGGGCACGCCCTGCGGCCAGTTCATTTGGTCCACTTCCAAACCAAACTGGTTACCGGAGTATTTCCGATGGCAGTATGCACGGAGTTGCCCATCGCTAACGTCTCTGTTTTCCTAGGAAATGACATCGCAGGAGGTAGCGTGGTTCCATCTCTAGAAGTACTTGACAAGCCGGAGATCCCGAAAACATCATGTGTGGTAACGCGCGCCCAAGCACGCCGTAAGAACAAATTGATAACTGGAAGTGATGGAATTGATTTAACTGACACATTTCTTACTGACCCTCCTCCAGCCGACAGGAACGGGGAACCTGAGATTGATGCAGAGATGGAGAGCCCTGACCGAGAGACTCAGGAAGTTCTGCCATCCTCTGTTAACTCACTACTACCCATCACTCGTGCTAGTCTGTGGGACGCACAGGGGAAGGATCCCACGTTGAGAAAATGCTTTGAAAGTGTGGTGAGTGCTGATGAGTTGGGGGCAGTGAACAGTGGTTTCTTTATTAAAGATAACTTGTTAATGAGGCGGTGGTGCCCGGTTGCTATTCCTGACACTGACTGGAATAAGGAGACGCAGGTGGTGATACCCGCCCCTTTCCGACATCAGGTACTGCACTTGGCACACGACGACGCTTGGTCTGGACATTTAGGGATTAATAAAACATACAAGCGTGTGTTAAAACACTACTTTTGGCCTGGAATGAAAACAGATGTCATCCAGCATGTTAAGAGCTGTCATACATGTCAGATCACTGGTAAGCCGAACCAGGTGGTTCCGAGTGCGCCGCTCCACCCGATTCCGGTAATCTCAGAACCGTTTGAGAAAATAATCCTAGACTGCGTAGGACCTTTACCTCGCACACGGTCCGGGAATATTTTCCTGTTAACGATAATGTGTTCAGCGACACGTTATCCAGAAGCCATCCCTTTGCGCAGGATCACCGCGAGAGCCGTGACAAAGGCGTTGCTCAAATTCTTTTCAACCTTCGGATTACCGCGCGTTATACAGACTGACCAAGGCAGTAACTTTACCTCAAAAGTATTCAAACAGGTGCTGAACCAGTTAAACATTCACCACGTAACAAGTTCAGCATATCATCCTGAAAGCCAGGGTGTATTGGAGAGATGGCATCAAACCCTGAAAGCGATGTTTAAGAAATACTGTCTCGAGGAAGACAAACATTGGGATGAAGGACTCCCATTTGTTTTGTTTGCTGCGCGAGAAGCCCCGCAAGACTCGTTAGGTTATAGCTCTGCTGAGTTAGTGTTTGGACACGTTCTTCGTGGACCATTAAAGATACTGAAAGAGAAGCTAATGGATAACAAGATGTCAAGTGAGACAAATGTGTGTGATTACGTGAAACATTTCCGAGATAGACTGCAGAAAGCTCGTAGCTTTGCATTGGCAGCGTTACAAGTAACGCAGAATAAGATGAAGGCTCGTTACGACAAAAAGGCCGAAGTCCGCTCGTTCCAGGAAGGAGACAAAGTTTTAGTGCTCCTCCCTTCTGCAGGCACAGCGTTAGCAGCGCGATTCCAGGGACCGTATGAGGTTAAACAACGTCAATCCGACGTTAACTATGTCATCTCTACTCCGGACCACCGTCGAAAGTCGAGGGTGTGTCACATCAATAGACTCAAAGCGTACGTGCCGCGAGATCCAACAAAGCCATTGGATTGGTCCATACCTTTGTTGCCGGAAGTACCGTGTGGAGCCTTGGAAACGGAGCGTCTCACTCTAGATGAGGAGGATTGGTCGAAACCGTCAGCCACGAAACTGTCACCTCGACTTCTTAACTCCGAAATGTTAGAGAAGCTGCCTTGCACCTTAGCTTATCTCCCTGACAGTCAACGCACGGAGATATTGGCCCTTGTAAATAGATACCTTGAACTATTTCCGGATGTCCCCACACGCACGACTGCGATCACGCATGATATTGATGTAAACAACAGTAGACCGATAAAACAGCATCCATATCGTTGCAGTCTACCCAAGAAATTACTGATGAGACAGGAGACAGATTATTTGATCCGAAACGGTTTCGCGACAAATAGTAAAAGTCCGTGGAGTTCGCCGTGTTTACTCGAGACTAAACCAGACGGTTCTCCTCGTTTTATAACGGACTACCGAAAGGTGAACGCGATGACAGTTGTGGATGCCTATCCCATGCCACGAATAGATGATTGTGTAGATGCTATAGGAGCAGCTCAGTTCGTGACCAAGCTAGACCTACTGAAAGGCTACTGGCAGGTTCCCCTGACTGAAAGGGCTGCAGAAATCTCAGCTTTTGTTACCCCAGACCGGTTCCTGCAGTACACGGTCATGGCTTTTGGCATGTGCAATGCCCCTGCTACCTTTCAATGGCTAGTAAACACTTTATTCGAAGATCTGCCTTTCTGTTCAGCTTATTTAGATGACTTAGTGGTTTACACTGAGACATGGAAAGAACACCTGATCGCTTTAGAAGAGATTTTCCTTCGTTTAGCTTGGGCATCGTTGACTCTGAATCTCGCCAAATGCGAGTTCAGTCGAGCTACCGTTTCGTACTTAGGACGTCAAGTAGGGCAAGGAGTTGTCCGCCCCGTAGACGCAAAGGTGGAAGCCATAAACAGGTTTCCTATTCCAGGCAACCGGAAGGCATTGAGACGTTTTCTGGGAATGACCGGTTATTATCGGCACTTCTGCCGGAACTTCGCAACCGTGACCGCTCCTCTGACGGCTTTAATTAGTCCGAAGACTGAATTCAAGTGGACGGATACATGCCAGGACGCATTTGACAGTGTCCGGGCCCTTCTCAAAAATGCGCCTGTGTTAGCGGCGCCAAACTTCCGCAAACCGTTTACGCTGGAAATAGATGCCAGTGCGGTAGGGGCAGGCGCCGTGCTCCTACAGTCGGACGACGATGGGATTGATCACCCCGTCGCTTATTTCTCCAGGAAGTTCAACCGGCATCAACTACATTATTCCACCATAGAGAAGGAAACCCTGTCGCTGCTGCTGGCTCTGCAGCACTTTGACGCTTACGTGGATTCTTCACCTGTACCCATCATGGTGTTTACCGATCACAACCCGCTGACCTTTTTAAGCCGAATGTACAATCATAACCAGCGACTGATGCGGTGGGCACTCATTGTGCAGGAGTATCATTTAAAAATCCAGCATAAGAAAGGAGTGAACAATGTGTGCGCGGATGCCTTGTCCCGTGTAGACTCCGGGTAATGTGTGAAATGTCTGGAATTTGTCACTAAACTGTGTTTGTTTGAAGGTATGGATATATACGCCATAACGGACGTATAATTTAAGGGTGGGGGTGTTACATCCCCTGGCCTTCAGCCTGGGAATATATGATTTGAGTGACTGATGACCTGGAATTAGACCCAGCTGGGGTGGCACGCCTCCCCTGTCATGGATTGGACAGCGTCGTTCCCTCCGGATTTCCTGAGCGCCGCCTGCTATTGGATTGGACGGAAAGCACCACACCTCCGCCAGCCTGGCCCAATCGGACCGCTACGGGAGCCATAAGAGAGAACTGCCATCGTCAATCGAGGCAGCTGTGGTTCAGTGGAATCGCAGTGTGCCAAGCTCTGGGATTGTGAATAGACGCTGGTCTGAACTTTGGTGTGTTTGTGGTAAAACCCTTGCGGTTGTGTTAAGCTTTAGGATTCCCTTGGTTGGTTGTTTGCACGATTGTGCTAGTCCTGCAGAGTTGAGAAAAGACACTCCTCTTTTGTGACTATTTTGTGTTTGTATAGAAGATTTTGGTTTCTGTTTAGAAGAGTTCGTTTGTTATTTCTTTTATAGACCCTTTTGGTTTGTTTTATGAAATCCTCGGTAAAGAGTTGAAGTTTGTTTTGTTTGTTATTTTGGTTAGCAGTGTTTACCTAAGTAAGGACACCTTTTGTTTAATCATTTGTTTATTTTGTTAGCAGACTGGATATATAACCTGAGAAAGGACACCCTTGGTTTGTATTTGTTTTGTTGAACCCGATTTTTGTATAATAAATTATTATTGTATTTATATATCCTCCCGTTGGTCTGGTTCGTCAATTTGTTATCGTCCCTAAACCCTTAGACTTGAGAACGTAGCAGTAACAGTAGGACATGTTTAACTTGTGTAACATGTCTAACATGTATGACATGTCTAACGTGTTAAACGTGTAACATGTCTAACGTGTTTAACATGTCTAACGTGTTTGATGTCTGACATGTGTAACATGTCTAACATGTGTAACATGTCTAACGTGTGTAACATGTCTAATATGTCTAACATGTCTAACGTGTGTAACATGTCTAATATGTCTAACATGTTTGACAAATGTAACATGCAGTGATATGTTCTACAGCTGAGGAGCTTCCACCATGACTTCTGCTCTTCCAGGATCAGCAGATCAGCTGACCTGGGCAACCAGGAACATGTAGCCGTTTAAGAAGGTGGACTGTTCATGACTTAAAACCAATAAAAGAATTCAGGATTCGATGTTACTAATGTTCTTTTTCTTTTACTAAATATTGGTTTTGCCATAATTTAGTGTTTAATTTATTTTTGTTAAACTATTTCTTCAAGACTGTCAGTTCCTCTTGCACTGTGTTGTTTCAGACTTAGAGCAGTGAAACAGAGTCGTATCATCAGCAAATAAAGTGAGCTTATCTTAGACACATTTGGAGCCAAACACTGAACCTTGAGGCACCCCATGAGTAACCTAAAGGCTCATTTATGCTCCCTTACGTACATAACTAGTGTCCGTTTCAAACGTTTTTAATCCGTCTTTTGCGTTGCCATGGTTGTTAAGTCAGTGCTAAGTTCAGAATTCCATCCAGCGAGCCGACGTCAGTTTCAGACACCGTTTAGCAGCGGTGATGCATCATCATGAAGTTGTTTCCAACCGCCCAACACGCCCTAGACACTTGCATTTAGTCTTTATTCAAAAACTCATGCAATGTATACAGTTGCTGTGCTCGACTTCATTCTTCTTCTGCTTTTTTGTTCCCTTCCTGATGCTCTTCTTCTTCTCTGTTTTTTTCTTTCGCTGGTCACATGTCAGCTATTCTGCTCAGTACTGCCCTCCTAACTTCCTGTGGTATTTCTCCATCTTCTGCGTCAAGCGATGGATAGCTGAGCTCCCTGAAAACTGACCAAATTACCTGATTAACCGACGCAGAAGACAGACGAAACTGTCCATTTGTGTATCCGTCCTCTGCCTCCAGCATAAATGAGCCTTTAATCTGAATCAACTTTATTTATTTGACAGTTTTTTTTTGTTTTGTTTTGTTTTTTTTAATTCAAGAATTTAGTCTGATGCCATATCTCCAACTTTTTTTGTAAATAATCTCTGATCTACAGCAGGGATCCTCAGTCCTGGTCCTTAAGGGCTGGTGTCCTGCAGGTTTTAGAAGTTTTCCTGCTGCAATACATCTTACTCAAATCAATGGATAATTAGCAGATTTGTACTTGATGTCAAGTCCAAGTCTGAATCAGGTGTGGTGCATCAGAGAAACGTCTAAAACCTGCAGGACACCAGCCTTTGAGGTTCAAAATGGCCGGTGTGTTTATGTCTGCTTGCTAGCATGTGACGTGGTGCCCAAAGCGACGTCACTCAGCGTTCTGGAAGAAAAAGTGGTGAAGTGGTTTCACAGCCTCAGGAAGCTGCTGGACTGCATCGCCTCCAGAGATGTGCAGACGTCACCGGGCCTACAAACAAGTCCGCAGAGTTTTATGGTTGGAAAATTGCGTAGTGCTTCGTTAAGGTGTACAGGTCCTGCCACACAAACTAATTCAGAACTTCATATTCATCAGGAAAAGTTTGATGTTCAAAGTTTCACGTGTACAAAGATCTTTAGGCATCATGAGTCATGTAACGAAGTTGGAGATAAAAACTATAAACGTGCATTTGGTTCTTCAAACGTTTTTATTTTATTTTTACTTTCCTCTCTCTGATTCATTTCGTTCATATTTGAAAACCAGTTGCCCGGCGGGGGATAATAAAGCTAACCTTAAAGCTTTTCTGGCAAAATGTTTAGTTTCTCCTGTAAAAGTGTTGCTCCATCTGGTAGAAAGTTCATCAGGTTTCCCTTTCCTCCTGCTAATCCACCGGACACTGTATCTCTGCCTCCCCACCATCCCAGTGGCCCCCCAGGCAAACATTTGTGTCCTTGTGGTCTTTGTTCAGCTGAAAGTCATCTCATTTCACCACTGAACCACCGTGCAGAACGATGTGTTAAATTACTGCTAAGCACAGGAAGATCTTCTCCCCTCCCTCGTGCTGTTAATCCCGTCTGCTCTGAGCATCACCAGTTGTTGGTTCGCTCTCAATTTAATATCCACGGAGGTGCTGAACTTGTTCCCTGAAGATGCGGCTCAGACATTAATCCACCCGCTGCTGCTTGGTTTGTTCTGCACCAGCAGATCCCATCGCAGCAGCTAATGAGAGAGGAAATGAAGAATTTGAGGAAAATCAATAAATCATCAGCTTTTGTTTTGATGCTGTGAATAAAGTTCAGTTTGCCTCCTGCAGGTTTCAGCTGATGGTGTTTCTCTTCAGGGTTCCAGACTGGAAAAGTCTGGAACAGAATAGAAGCTGGGAAGTAAAAGGATGCAGGTTCTAACTCCTGTCTTCATATGTTTAATGTTTAAATGCATCCAGAGTTTCTTCCAGTTCAGCATCATGTGCTGCTTCTACATCCAGCTCGCCGACTCTGGAGGGAAGAAGCTGATAAAAGTGTGTCAGGTGACCTGAGAGTTGCTGTCTGTCTGGAGAAGAAGAGTCCAGCAAGTGTGACGGACGGAGATAAACAGGACTGGAAATCCTCAGCTTCACCCGTCAGTCACAGCTCCCCGGAGGAGGAAGAGGAGGCGATGAAGAAGAGGAGGAAGGGCAGAGCAGAGGAAGAGGAAGAAAAGGCTGATGTTAAACCAGAGCTTGTTTCCAACATGACACTTTTCATAAAGTCAAAACATTTTTTTTTAAAGAGAAGAGTTCAGGATTTTAGAAAGTGTCAAAGTAAATGACTTTACTCATTCCTAGGACTCAGATGGAGGTTTTCCTTCCTGTCCTGGTTCTGATGGAGGTTTTCCTTCCTGGTCCTGGTTCTGATGGAGGTTTTCCTTCCTGGTCTTGGTGAGGGAGCAGCAGTCCTTTCAGATCAGGTCTGGTTCAGGGGCCAGTAGACGGTTCAGAGCCCCTCACTGTGACCTGCCATAGCAACTCATACTGAATGCGGCCACTTCAGTCAGCCCTAAAACGCCACCTCAGGCCGAAGAGACTAAACAAAGTTTTCTTGATTTTTTTATGGTTTAATTAGTTTTATTTATGTATTTTGGGATACCTGCAGTAGTTATAGTGTGTAAAATGCGTTTAGAATAATTCACTTCTACTGAATTCCTTCATGTTGACGGGGTGATACGGTCTTACTGTTCGTCTTATTTACTGTATTGTATCGTACTGCAGCCTGCCTGAGTACTGCTGCTGACCATGTGCATCCCTTTATGGCACATGGTAAATCCCAGTTTAACTTCCGAGTGTGACCTTTATATCAGAGCTTCAGACAGGACAGTCTCCACCTCCATCTCCTCACATGATGGAAAATAACTTCACTGTTTGGTTCTATCAAACTTTTTTACTGTTTAACAGGAATATTTTTGTCATTTAGTAAAATTTGTGGCTTCTTCTCTGCTGGAAGTTGTAAAAACTAGAAATGTGTTGTTTAGATAAGTTCCCAGGGGATTTAAACCCCCAACCTCCCCCTGAGCGCCACAGAACCGTGTCAGAAAGCGTCCTCCCCACAGACCCGACAACACCACAGCTTCTCTGGGAGCAGAGAGGAGTTCAGATCCAGCTGAGCTCAGAGATGGAACGTCGTCAGTACGACGAGAAAACCTAGAAATCTCCCTCCTGCAGCGGTACGAGCGCTCATAAACAACCTCAACATGATCACACACATCTGTTGTTTTATATCCAGTAAGAGAAGCTGCAGAGACTCTCCAGAGGGAAACGTTTAGTTTAGTGAACTGTTTTCAGACCTCAGCTGTGTTTCCGCTGCAGGCTGAACGCCATCCTGGGTTTTCCACCGAGTAGCAGCTTCAGCTCCTATCAGCAGCGTGGCCTCCACCGAGGTCGCTGTGAAACGGTGAAAATGTTTTAGCCAACGTCCAAAACAAGAAAAATGTGCAAAAAGTCAAAATATGTTGGTTTTTAACTTTGAATATTCTTCAAGCATAGACTCATTATAAGTCATAAAATCTCAATAACAAGCAAGAAGAATGTCTCATTGAGATAATTAAGGACCAAAACACTTCATATAAGTACTCTAACATAAAAACTACTTAGTGAGGAGAAATACTCCACCAGTCACAAGTTCAGACACATTTACTCGCTGGATTTAAGGGAAAAGTGCTTCCAAACCTTTGACTGGTAGCTTACCAGACAAATAAACAGATACCACTTTGCTGCTCGAGATTTCGTCTTACTTGGATTTCATGTTTTGCAGCATTGTCCTCTGATTTATTTCCAACAATTACAGCTCCCTCGCTCCATTAGTCTGCAGAGTCCATGCTGCAGACACTCCTCTTCACAGGCAGCATGAATTTACTTGGTATAAATCCGATACCAAGTAAATTCAGAGCAAGTATCGCAGATACTGATATCAATAACAATACTACTACGTTTTACTTTAAATTTAAACATCTTTTAATGATTTTGCCTTTAATTATGATAATAATAAATCACAGTATAGAGGTTTTTGTCAAGTAAACTCTGTAGGACATCATCTGTAATATGATAGCAGCAGTAATTATGTCCTCCGGAGAGGAAGACTAGGATGAAGAAAGATGTGTTGGTGTATAAAAACGATGAAACCACTGGCTCGTGGTGTGGATTCTAAGCAACTTTGAAATGATGAAATCATGAATTTCAAAATGACAAAATTGTAAGTTAGACAAACCTATTTTTTTTTATCTGACAAAAACAATAAAATAATTACTGAATATTAATGAACTAAAAACAGAAATAACACAAACATTTTGTTTACACATCCCAGAAATCAGGTGTGGGTTCTCTGAATGTTGGTAAGATTTATTCTTACCTGACAAGAAAACATTTGGGAAATATTTGTGAAAATTCTGAAATAGGATTAAAGTAATAGGTAGTGGTGATCGATCCAAATATCGATACCAATGTTGGTATTATCGATACTGATGTAATTGTATTGTATTGTTTATTTTTTGCTCCACTTCTTTATGCAGTGTTTTGACCATCTTCTGCATCATTTATCTGTGTAATGTGGTTTGTTTTCGGGGCCCTTGTGGATCCAGAGTGGTAGCGCTAGAAACTGTGGGGGCAGTGTTGAGCTGTATAATGCAGAAGAAGAAGAAGCCGTGATGTGTTTCATGGTCACCACCGTCTATTGTTCTGCCTCTTTTTATGTCTCTTTCTGACAATGACCATCACCAGAATCTCCTCCATCGTCTGCATATTTGTTATTGTCTGAGACTGACGTCAGAACTTGAAGGTGAACTCTGAACTCTGTACTGCCCTCTGGTGGATGTATTGCCTAGCAACAGTGACGTTTAAAATGAATGTACCCATTTACCCATGTCAGTCCGACGTCACTCTCGGACAATAACAGACATGGTGGAGGAGATCACGATGAGGGACAGAAGAGGCAGCGCAGTGACGGAGGTGGTCCATGCGGCCTTTAAATACATCACAGCGGCTCAGTCTTCTTCTTCGCTCCTTTCGCTGGGCGCACATCAGCAGAACTGATCAACACGGCCTTCAGATTTGTAATGGAATGAATAAGAATTTTGTTCATGTGTTAATGTTTATTTATTTTAATGCTTTAGTTCCACAGATGAATCTCTTTGCATTGTTTTGTTGTTGGAAGGAGGGACTTCCTGTTCTACTCTTCTACTAATCGTGTAAATCATCTCCTAAACCCTTTTTTCTTTTTGTCCCTTTTCTCTGTTTTGGAGTAACTTTAGTAAAATCAACCGTTGCTCAACATTTATTAAACTTTCTAAAAGACTCCTCAAGCTGGAGGTAATTTAAGCTGTTTCCAGAAGCATTGGACCAAAGGACACAGAGAAACTCAACATAGCAGAACACACACACAGAAAAATATATTATACAGTCAGTCGACCAGAGAGTGTTAATTGCGCTCACAGTAACTCACCTGGGAATAAGTAGAAACTTAAGCTTAAATTATAATTACCGACTGGAGATATTTTTCACTCTGCGGCTGTGGGTGAGTGTAATGGTAGAAAAGGTGAAGCATTTGTGGGTTTCCTGGTATTACTGGTGCATTCAGAGACTCTCCGTTGAAGTGAAAGACACTAGTTCATCCTGAAACAGCTAAAGGGACAAAACTAAAACCTGACGTCCTGTTCAGCATCTCAACAAACAGGACAGTTCCTTCATGTTTAAACGCCCCTTAAAGTGAAACCAGACTTAGAAATGCTGTGATATGCAGGGGTTCTTTTGTTTTCTTGGTTTAGATACTTTACATTGTAAACTCAATACAGAATAATGAACACAGGGTTTGCCAGTCAACCCAGATCAACCCTGTAGTCCTCTCATTTAGTTTTACTCCTTTAGATATGATGGATGTTCATAGAGCATTAAAACTTATAGAACCTAACAAAGCAGCTGGTCCACACATGCTTGATTCTTATTTTATTAAGCTTGCAGCAGACCTGATAGCAGAACCAGTAAAGAACATGGTGTCATTTCTGCTGTCTTTGTTCTTCCTGTGTTGAAAGGAGGGACCCCTCGGTTCTTAATAAATATAGGCCTATTTCTAAACTGTATTTTATCAAAGGTTCTTGAGATTTTAGACACAAATTGTATTTTGTCTCTACATCATGCTAGGTTTTAGAAAACACCACAACGGCTGCTATTAAGCTTTTGAATGACATTATTGAAGCACTGGACTCCAAGAAATATTGTGCAGCTCATTTACTGATTCACCTAAAGCAATTGACACAGAAGGCCATATCATCTTGACAGAAAAGCTCTGATACTGGCTTACATGAACATGCTGTGGGTTGGATTTTCTAAATACCTGTCAGATAGAAACCAGTGTGTCCAGTTTGCTGGGTCTTCTACCATCCTTCCTGTGTCAAAGGGTGTCCCCCAAGTCTCCATTTTGGGACCATTGCTGTTTTCCAGATTATTTATATATATATACATAAAGATCTGGTTGGAGTTGAGGAAGCAACAGTTGACGAGCGAGGTCAAGGGACAAGCATGGTGGACTGCAGAAGGCTGCAGTCGGAGTGCAGAGACACCATGTCAGCCTGGCAACAGTTGGTCTTGAACAAGTCGCCACCTGAATCAGACCGACTGATCAGAAGAACCAGATCAGATTCCATGACCGAGCGGAGATGAGTGGATGTTTGGGAAGCAGCACTTTGTTCCACTGCTGAAGAAGAGGAACCACAGCTCAGAGCTTAAGAACGGGTTTATTTTCAAACTAGTCATAATAGATTAAAGTAGCACAAATTGACAAGATTAATTAAAATATAAAGAATATAAATGATGAGTAATATCCCGTTAGTCATCTGTTTGAGGCGAGGAGGATGGATGAGCTGGAGGATGCAGCCTCAATGTTTTCATCATCCACCTCAAGAACCTGGAGAATAATCCTGTTAATGCTTTGGGACATGCATGCCATAAGGAGAGGACAGGCCGATAATTGGCCTTTTCTGGACAGAATACTTCTGGGGAGTGATTCTGATGGGGCTGATATAGGGGAAAAAGGAAAAGGAATCACTGAACACACCTATCATAGACCCTTTCTCAACCTTTTTAACCAGCGGGGTGTCCACCTTGTGAGGTTTCTTGTACCTGGGCCACAACCAATCTCCATTCTGCCATCTGTTCGTCTGACTGTCCTCCTTGACACCACATTTCCCATCCCATTGCTTTTCTTTGGTCCTTAGTCTTTATCCTCCATTCCAGCCACCGATGTTGCTTCCTTGTCAGCGTCATAGCACCACCTGGGGAGTTTTCCACTCAAATATGTTGACATTTGAATTGTTCTGGGGCCACTTTGTTGTGATTAAGTTGGACCCCAACATCAGAAAAATCAACAACCTTTGCTGTAGGTGATATTATTATTATTATTTTTTTTTTAACTTGTCCTGTCCAGCATCATAGCAGCAAAATGATAATCTGGTTGCTGTATTGTGCTGAACAAATTTGCTCTGCCAAGGGGAGGTCTATGGGTAAGGCTCCTCTTGATAATGTGATTAATTTATTTATTTATTTACTTTGAATCACGGAATCTATGTAATCTTGCTGGACCTGACCGGAGGGGACAGAAAAAGATGGAAAATAGCAAAAAAGAGCAAAAGAAGAAAGGAGACAAAAAGATCACAGACAGAAGGAAAAGGACCCTTCAATCCACACCATCACCAGACAACAAACTGTTACACCTGTACATGAACACACCAGAAAATCTCCTACAACTTTTACAAAAGCAGAAACACACACACAGAAAAAAACAAACAACAAAACAAACAAAAAAAAAAAAAAAAAAAAAAAAACAGGGCTGCCAGTCATTAAGAGTTTTTAAATAATAACCAAATCAAATCAAAAAGACATAACAGCGACCAGATACTAACTCACAGGAAAAATACAAATTTTTTTTTTTTTTTTTTTATAATTATCGCTTAATATTAAAAACCCACTAGACAACTCAGTGACTGTGTCAGCATGCAGAGCATGAGAAACAAGGAGTGATCAGTGATGAAGAGTGGTGAGTGAGATCATGCAAATGCGACCACGCCTCCACGGAGGCCAGAGGCAGACCAGGGCGATATTATTACACAGCATGGCATAAAGGTTCATTTTGTATGCAGATGATATTTAGATATCCTTCTCAGTTATGCCTGATAAACCAATCAGTAGTTAGATTACAAAGATGTGTTAAAGACAAAGACCTGGATGACCCTGAATTTTTTTGTTGTAAATTCAAACATCACTGAGGTTTTTGTCTTTGGACCCGAACGTCTCAGGAAGACTGTCTAACTATGGAATTACTGTGGCCTCCATTGCTACAGTGAGGAACCTTGGAGTTGTTCTGCACCTGTTCTTTGAGTCACATTTAAAACAGGTTTCTAGGACCACCTTCTTCCACCTATGAAATTTTCCCAATATGAGGAACATCCTGTCTCGGAGTCATGGATGAAAACTAGTCCATGAATTCAAAGGTAGAGAGGTTGTTTGGTTCCTGAAGCCAAACTGGACGCTGGTTCCATAAACAGGGGTCTGAAAACTGAAGGTTCTGCTTCTTGAAGCCAAACTGGGAGCCATTTCCACATAGAGGCAGAGCTGGTTTTGCCACTAAGCAGACTAAGCGACCGCATAGTTCCCTGCACCACTAGGGACCTCATATGAAAGAAGGTTGTTTCAGTGAGTGGTTTATGGGCTTTTTTATGAAGAGGAATTATCCATCTGAGGCGGAAAAACTGGGAAAAAGGCTAACGAAGCAGCTGCCCCAAAACAAGGTCGTTTCTTTTGCAGTTATACTGTAAAGTAAGGTATTAGTCCGGTGATGATGGAGATTAGATAGATAGATTAGACATGTGGCAGCACTTTTTGAAAACGCGATTTGATTTAGCAGCAGGTGCTAACAGGTTTAGCAGCTGGTTGGGTGCTGTTAGCCAGCAAAGCAGTTATAGCTTAAACTAGCGGTAGGGTTGCCAACCGTCCCGTAAAATATGGAGTTGTTCCTTAATTGACAATTAAATATCTCTCGACATTTTATTGGTTCAATAGGGACCAATTTGAACGCAATTTGTTTGTGTGTGTGTTGCGTGTGTGTGTTGCGTTCACGGTTGCCTAGAGACAGACACACACAGGTGCTGCTCACAACACCTGCACCTTTTTAAAATGTCCTCTGCATCCATCCATCCATCCATCCATCCATCCATCCATCCATCCATCCATCCATCCATCCATCCATCCATCCGTCTATCGTTCCATCCATCCATCATCCATCCATCGTTCCATCCATCCATCATCCATCCATCCATCCGTCTGTCCACCCACCCATCTGCAGCTACAATGTCGCCACGCTTCGCTGGATCTTTCCATCTCCCCGTGCTCAGCTGCT
Organism: Melanotaenia boesemani; assembly: GCF_017639745.1. NCBI lineage: Eukaryota > Metazoa > Chordata > Actinopteri > Atheriniformes > Melanotaeniidae > Melanotaenia > Melanotaenia boesemani. The sequence goes on from NC_055687.1 coordinate 2,016,757, forward strand.
ACAGAATAATACTCTTACTTTCAGAGGAATGAGAGCTGCTGCTGCCCTGGTCTTAGACGTCTCTGCTGAAATGAAATTTCTGCTTTAAACTATAAATAATATAGAAAACGTTCAGCTCAGAGAACACTGTTTTGCCTCAAAGACAATCAGTTTGAAATTTGAACTTACTATCTGGTCCGTGTGGAGCCATCTGCTTACCACAGTTTCACGTTAGTGACATGAGTTTAAAAACAGGTTTTAGGGAAAACTAGTGGGAATTAAATGCGTCGTTCTTTTCTGATAAGTCTAAAAACCTGCATTGACTCTTCAGTTTGGAAAGATGCTTCCTGGTCAGAATGGAGTCTTTTACCTGCAGGTCTGCAACTTCAGATCAGTTAATCCCCCAAAACATCAATCCTCCACCACATTTCTCTGTGGGCTTGCTGTGTCAGTCCTTAACTCAGATCCCTTTTATTCAAACTACAAAATACACCATGGATTTTCTCTCACTGCTCTTATCGTCTCTGCCCTTGGCTTCTTTTCATACAACGTACACAATGAATGCATCCTGCAGATTAAAAGACGTGTTCCTCTCCTCCTCACTAAACAGAATAAAAAATAAAAGCTGCAAAAAGCAGGGTGGACCTTGTGAAAGAAACCATGTCCGTGGAAAGCCAGAGGGCGGCTGGAATCCAAAGCCACCTGATTAACACAACCTTCTACAGGAGATTAAGTTCGGCCCCACACTAGACAGCAGGCTAAATATAAACTGGATTTACATTAATGAGCACAAGCAGACTTAATGGTTACACCATTGATGTAGTTTTACCAAAGTCATGAATGATAGATCTATGTCTACATAGAGAGATGGAGAAATAGAGAAATATATGGATACAGACAGAGATGGAGAGAGAGAGAGACGATGATATAGATGGAGAGTTTACCTGAAGTTTAAGTTCTCTAATAAGTTTTTCCAGATTTCATTCAACTGAAGTCAGAGCAGGAGGAAGATGTTTCTTGTTGCACCTCTACTGAAGCTCCTAAAGTCAAACCTGCTGATAGATGTCTGACACAGTTCAGACATCAGAGGACCAGAGGATGTGATTCTCAGGCAATATTGTCTATTTAAAATAGTTTTGTTTTCTCAGCAGTGGATTTAAAGAAGTGTGTTTTCAATTAAGTGGTGATATTTTGCAGGAACTCCTCAAGGATGAAAGACTTTGTGGTTAAGAAAACTTTATTAAATCATCTCAAATTCAATGAATTAATGAGCAAAAATTTAATCTATTAGAAATTGCAACAAATATACAGTTGGACCGACTTTTTCCTCCAGAAATGCTTTAATCCTGGTGTGATAGATGAAGCAGGTGGTGGAAACCTTCCTCAGAGGTTTTCTCCATATTAACATGACAGCATCACACAGTTGCTGCAGGTTTGTCGGCTGCATCCATGATGAGAATCTCCCGTTCCACCACATCCCAAAGCTGCTCTACTGGACTGAGATCTGGTGGCTGTGGAGGCCGTTGGAGTCCAGTGAACTCATCGTCATGTTCTAGAAAGCAGGTGGAGATGATCTGAGCTTTGTGACATGGTGCATTATCCTGCTGGAAGTAGCATCAGAAGATGCTCCACTGTGGTCATAAAGGGATGGACATGGTCAGCAACAATACTCAGGTAGGCTGTGCTGGTTAAACCAGGACACGTTGGTACTAAGGGGCCCAAAGTGGGCCAAGAAAATCTCCCCCCACCATTACACCAGCAGCAGCCTGAAGCGTTGATCCAAGGCAGGATGGATCCATGTTTTCATGATGTTTCCAGCAGATTCTGAGCCGAGCATCTGAATGTGGAGCTGAAATGGAGACTCATCAGACCAGCAACGTTTCTCCATCTTCTATTGTCCAGTGTTGGTGAGTGTGTGTGAATTGTAGCCTCAGTTTCCTGTTCTTAGCTGGCAGGAGGCACCTGGTGTGTCTTCTGCTGCATCCTGGTCCAGACGACTGCTGCTCTGGATATTTTCTCTTCTTCAGACCATCTCTGGAAACCCTGGAGATGGTTGTGGGTGGAAATCCCAGTAAAGACCAACAACCATGCCACGTTCAAAGTGTCTTACATCTCTTTTCTTTCTCATTCTTATGCTCAGATTGACCTTCAGCAGGTGTCTTCACTACGTCTCCATGACTACATGCTGCTGGTTGAAATTAGTGTTAATGGAGAACCAGCTCTGGCTATCAGTGCTATACCATCACTTATAAACAGCAGTTTCTACAGGAACCATAAATGTGTCTGAATCTCGATGGTTTGGTAAAGACAGAATATTTTCTTTCTGTTTTCATGGCTTCAACGGTGGCACAATGTCAAACTTTCCTATTTTTAACACATTTGATCGATTATTGATTCGGGAGATGCGTCCTGCATGAGAGCAAACACCACTTTCTTTGTTTAAAGCTCAGAGCAGCGACCAGCCGCTCCATTCATCCCAGTTTAAACAAAGGTTAATGAGCTGCGGAGACTCTGCTGTTCTCTGGCCTTTACTGACTCTCAGCAACACTTTATTTTAATGTCTGAATGTCGATGGCCTTTAGCTGCTCCCGGTTTACACATGCCCTTTGGAGCTGGTTTCAGCAGCGTCATCCGGTCACCTCAAGATCCAGCTGAATACAGACTGCTTCAAGAAATCCATCCACCCAGGATGGAATAGATGGATTTAATGGATCATCACAAAAGCTGGCAAAAAAAAAAAAACAGTTAATAAAGAAGCAATCTAACAAATTACATTAAATCTGCTCTTTCATTCAGTCCTCCACCCTGAGCTACATGAGGAGACAATAGAGAAAATCCTCCATCACAGGACCAGGAAGGAAAACCTCCATCAGGACCAGAGCCAGGAAGGAAAACCTCCATCAGGACCAGAGCCAGGAAGGAAAACCTCCATCAGGACCAGAGCCAGGAAGGAAAACCTCCATCAGGACCAGAGCCAGGAAGAAAAACCTCCATCAGGACCAGAGCCAGGAAGGAAAACCTCCATCAGGACCAGAACCAGGAAGGAAAACCTCCATCAGGACCAGAGCCAGGAAGGAAAACCTCCATCAGGACCAGAGCCAGGAAGGAAAACCTCCATCAGGACCAGAGCCAGGAAGAAAAACCTCCATCAGGACCAGAGCCAGGAAGGAAAACCTCCATCAGGACCAGAACCAGGAAGGAAAACCTCCATCAGGACCAGAGCCAGGAAGGAAAACCTCCATCAGGACCAGAGCCAGGAAGAAAAACCTCCATCAGGACCAGAGCCAGGAAGGAAAACCTCCATCAGGACCAGAACCAGGAAGGAAAACCTCCATCAGGACCAGAGCCAGGAAGGAAAACCTCCATCAGGACCAGAGCCAGGAAGGAAAACCTCCATCAGGACCAGAGCCAGGAAGGAAAACCTCCATCAGGACCAGAGCCAGGAAGAAAAACCTCCATCAGGACCAGAGCCAGGAAGGAAAACCTCCATCAGGACCAGAACCAGGAAGGAAAACCTCCATCAGGACCAGAGCCAGGAAGGAAAACCTCCATCAGGACCAGAGCCAGGAAGAAAAACCTCCATCAGGACCAGAGCCAGGAAGGAAAACCTCCATCAGGACCAGAACCAGGAAGGAAAACCTCCATCAGGACCAGAGCCAGGAAGGAAAACCTCCATCAGGACCAGAGCCAGGAAGAAAAACCTCCATCAGGACCAGAGCCAGGAAGGAAAACCTCCATCAGGACCAGAACCAGGAAGGAAAACCTCCATCAGGACCAGAGCCAGGAAGAAAAACCTCCATCAGGACCAGAGCCAGGAAGGAAAACCTCCATCAGGACCAGAACCAGGAAGGAAAACCTCCATCAGGACCAGAGCCAGGAAGGAAAACCTCCATCAGGACCAGAGCCAGGAAGAAAAACCTCCATCAGGACCAGAGCCAGGAAGGAAAACCTCCATCAGGACCAGAACCAGGAAGGAAAACCTCCATCAGGACCAGAGCCAGGAAGAAAAACCTCCATCAGGACCAGAGCCAGGAAGGAAAACCTCCATCAGGACCAGAACCAGGAAGGAAAACCTCCATCAGGACCAGAGCCAGGAAGGAAAACCTCCATCAGGACCAGAACCAGGAAGGAAAACCTCCATCAGGACCAGAGCCAGGAAGGAAAACCTCCATCAGGACCAGAACCAGGAAGGAAAACCTCCATCAGGACTAGAACCAGGAAGGAAAACCTCCATCAGGATCGGAAAGGAGGGACTGAAAATATTAAGCATTTTGTTGAGAAGCAAAAATCATCTCAAGATCATTTTGTGCTGATTCATTGTTTCTTTCATGTGACTTGGATCTGAGACCGTCTGACTACCTGCAGGTTTTCCTCCTGCCACATGGTGGCAGGTTCGTCTCTTCTCCACCGATTGCTCCATGGTTGCGTCATCATGAACACAGTCTGACTGAAGCAACCTGTTCACAGGAAACTGAACAGAATGAAAATAATATCAGGATGGTGCTGTGATGAAGAGCAGCCATCTCCCGCCAGTGATCGCGGTTCCTGTCAGACCAGACCAGGGGCCTCATTTCTAAAGCTGCCCTAGGTACCAGCGTACACCAGTTCTAGTCAGCTTTTGGAAATAAAAAACCAGACCTGGTGGGAGAATGTTCCGACCTCCAGGCAAACTCTGACCCTCCCGTACGCTCAAAATCTGGAGAAACAGGAAACTGCGACATCAGCGGTCCAGAATAAAACCAAAGAGATGATGTGAAATGTGAGACATTTGTTCAGAATATTACCATTCACAACATGGTAGGTGTTAAAGCTGGTTAAAAAAACTAATAAAGAGGCATGTTTGATATTAATACTCCAGAGAGTGTATGCTAAGAAACAGGATTTACCAGAGAAAGAAAGAGTTAAAAGGAACCTTAACCTCTAAAATATGCTCTCATATTGTGAAACCAAACTTCCACATAAGGCGACAGTCTGCTGCCAGCATGCTCCAGACAGATTAATAATAATTACTTTTAAAATGACATGGTTGCCATGGAAACATGCTCATCAGTCAGACTACAATCAGGTATTTCCCACCTGTATCTGTTCAGAAAAATGACTGGACATAAAACAGGAACCCCAACTCGTAAAGACACACAACAGCTGATCTGGCTCTGCTGGACGATGTGGAATGAGACTCCAGAGGGAGCGGGTTCCAGAGACCAGCAAGACTTACTGCATGGCTCATGAACCGGTTCTGACTGCTGTGTGCTGTGATGTTGGGTCTCTGTGAAGGTCTCGGGCCTCTGTGACGGTCCTCTGTGACAGTCTCGGGTCTCTGTGACGGTCCTCTGTGGCGGTCTCGGGTCTCTGTGACGGTCCTCTTTGGCGGTCTCAGGTCTCTGTGGTGGTCTCGGGCCTCTATGACAGTACTCTGTGACGGTCTCAGGCCTCTGTGACAGTACTCTGTGGTGGTCTCGGTTCTCTTTGACAGTACTCTGTGGCAGTCTCGGTCCTCTGTGGCGGTCTCGGTCATCTGTGGCGGTCTCGGTCCTCTGTGACAGTACTCTGTGGCGGTCTCAGTCCTCTGTGACGGTCTCGGTCCTCTGTGGCGGTCTCGGGCCTCTGTGACAGTACTCTGTGGCGGTCTCGGGCCTCTGTGACGGTCTCGGGCCTGTGTGACGGTCTCGGTCCTCTGTGGCGGTCTCGGGCCTCTGTGACAGTACTCTGTGGTGGTCTCGGGTCTCTTTGACAGTACTCTGTGGCGGTCTCGGTCCTCTGTGGCGGTCTCGGGCCTCTGTGACAGTACTTTGTGGCGGTCTCGGGCCTCTGTGATGGTCCTCTGTGGTTGTCTCAGGTCTCTGTGACAGCACTCTGTGGTGGTCTCGGGTCTCTTTGACAGTACTCTGTGGCGGTCTCGGTCCTCTGTGGCGGTCTCGGTCCTCTGTGGCGGTCTTGGGCCTCTGTGACAGTACTTTGTGGCGGTCTCGGGCCTCTGTGACAGTACTCTGTGGCGGTCTTGGGTCTCTTTGACAGTACTCTGTGGCGGTCTCGGTCCTCTGTGAAGGTCTCGGGCCTCTGTGACGGTCTCGGTCCTCTGTGGCGGTCTCGGGCCTCTGTGACAGTACTTTGTGGCGGTCTCGGGCCTCTGTGACGGTCTCGGGCCTCTGTGACAGTACTCTGTGGCGGTCTTGGGTCTCTTTGACAGTACTCTGTGGCGGTCTCGGTCCTCTGTGGCGGTCTTGGGCCTTTGTGACAGTACTCTGTGGCGGTCTCTGGCCTCTCTGACGGCCTCGGGCCTCTGTGACAGTACTCTGTGGTGATCTCGGGTCTCTGTGACGGTCTCAGTTCTCTGTGACGTCCCAACATGCAGCAGCCAGTAAACAAACAGGTTGAAAGTAGCTTCAGTCATTCATTTTAAGACCCAGTAGAGCAGGAACAGACTGGAGGCTGGAGGTCTAGAACTGATGCAACGCTTAGGAAACATGTAGAGGATTACTGTAATGATCTTTAACAGGACTTCCCAGTAAGACCAGTAAACATCTGCCGCTCATCCAGAACGCTGCTGCTAGAGTTTTAACCAGGACTAAGAGATCTGAACACATCACACCAGTTTTAACATCTTTACACATCTTTACCAGTCAGTCACAGAATAGATTTTAAACCCTTCTGATTGTTTACATCCCAGAATGGTTTAGGCCCAGAATCCATCTGTTATATGTTCAGAGAATATAAACCTAGCAGAGCTCTTATATCCAAAGACTCTGGTCAACTAGTTCAGACCAGAGTCCAGACCTGAGTCCAGACCAGAGTCCAAACCAGAGTCCAAACCTGAGTCCAGACCATACTCCAAACCAGAGTCCAGACCTGTGTCCAGTCCAGAGTCCAGGCCAGAATCCAGGCCTGAGTCCAGACCAGAGACCAGACCTGAGTCCAGACCAGAGTCCAGACCTGAGTCCAGACCAGAGTCCAGACCTGAGTCCAGACCAGAGTCCAAACCAGAGTCCAAACCTGAGTCCAGACCAGACTCCAAACCAGAGTCCAGACCTGTGTCCAGTCCAGAGTCCAGGCCAGAATCCAGGCCTGAGTCCAGACCAGAGACCAGACCTGAGTCCAGACCAGAGTCCAGACCTGAGTCCAGACCAGAGACCAGACCTGGGTCCAGACAAGAGACTAGACCTGAGTCCAGACCAGAGACCAGACCTGAGTCCAGGCCAGAATCCAGACCTGAGTCCAGACCAGAGTCCAGACCTGAGTCCAAACCAGAGTCCAAACCAGAGTCCAGACCTGAGTCCAGACCAGAGACCAGACCTGGGTCCAGACAAGAGACTAAACCTGAGTCCAGGCCAGAATCCAGACCTGAGTCCAGACCAGAGACCAGACCTGGGTCCAGACAAGAGACCAGACCTGAGTCCAGACCAGAGTCCAGACGTGAGTCCAGACCAGAGACCAGACCTGGGTCCAGACAAGAGACTAGACCTGAGTCCAGACCAGAGACCAGACCTGAGTCCAGGCCAGAATCCAGACCTGAGTCCAGACCAGAGTCCAAACCAGAGTCCAAACTAGAGTCGGGACCTGAGTCCAGACCAGAGACCAGACCTGGATCCAGACAAAAGACTAGACCTGAGTCCAGACCAGAGACCAGACCTGAGTCCAGGCCAGAATTCAGCAGGTGAGGCAAACAGTACTCTGCCTCACCTCAAGGGGGCGCACTCACCAACACTCACACACCAACACTCACACACCAACACGGTGTGTGTGTGTGTGTGTGTGTGTTGCCAACTTAGCGACCTTTTTTTTGTTTGTTTTTTTAAGAGACTAGCGACAAATCCAGCGACTTTTCCAGTATTGGAGACTTTTGTAGATGGACGTATATGAAAGTAGTTTATTCTTCTCAGTGAGGAGGGGGGGCTGCTGATCAGGCCCCTTCTGTCCTAAAGCAACCAGAAGAGGCTTCATGCAGCAGCAGCAGCTGCATTCAGAGCAGGAGATGATCACCTGTTTCATGACCAGGCTGAACATGAAACGTTCAAAGCTGCTGCAGGAGGATCTCGGCTGGCTTACCGTCAGATATTAATGTCTATTAATGAAGAGTGTGGAGGAAAACAAGTTTCTCCTAATTAGAAAACAACCTACACTTAATAAAATTAAACTAGAATAAAATATTAACCAAATAATTTGTTTTATTTTTATTAGTTTTGCCTTTTTAAACATTTCTAGCTTGTCTTTTCATCCATTTTTGTCTTTCCCATGACATTCCTCTCCACAGCAGCTCCATGTACCAGGTTATTATGCACATTAGATGATGTCATTTAGCGATTTAGCGACTTTTAGGACGCCAGCAGCTACTTTTCTCACTGAAGAGTTAGTAACAGTGTGTGTGTGAGTGTAATTGAAAGAGGAATGCTGATATGAAGCATTACCAGTTGCATGCTGTTGAATGAATATTGAAATAAGAAGCTCTTTTCAGTTCTTACTATTGTAAATCCCCAACCATGAACTTCACCGCACGCCACTGAGACACGGTTACTTTTAACTCATCTTGCTTTTAATCATGTTAATGTAATTTATGATGTTATTGTGGTTCCTGCTATGTGTTGCTGTCTTTTACTATTTATTAATATCTATGTTTTTGTTTTATGTAACGCTCTTTGAATTGTCCTGTACATGAAATGTGTACAAATAAACTGCCTTCTATGCTAAACATACATAACCTGCTGTCCAACATTGTACACAAAAATGAATTTAAGCCTCTCAAATTCAGCTTTTCAAGATTTTGTGTGACTGTGTGTTTGTAGGTCTATTCGCGTGTGTGTGTGTGTGTGTAACTGACAGTGTGTGTGTGACTCTCGTTCCTTCCCCATGCTGCTCGGCCTGGCTGAAGCTTCTTTTTCCAGGGAGGGGGGCAGAGAGGCTACCTGGTCCAGGTGCTCCTGGTTTACCTTCTCGTGCAGCTTTTCAAATGCATTTGTGTTTTTTCCTTCCACATATTGAACCACCTGCTTCTTCTACACGACACTTTATCTTTGACATGGTCATAACGAAAGAAATCCCAAACAGGTCTCTCCTCGCTTTCTCCTCGCTTTCTCCGTAGCGTCACACTAACCAGCGCGGGCGGCCACGCGGGCGGACACGCTGTTGACACGCTGTTGACATGTGACGTCACGGAGGTGTCATACGACGCGGACACCTGCCGTAAATCCGGCAGAACAAAGTAAACAGATTTCATAACAACCTTATGAAATAAATTTACAAAAAACGAAAACGAAGGACATTTTTGCTAAAATTTTAGTTTGTTTTGTAAACACAATACAGCTTCAGTTAGTTTTTAAACTCTCGTTTTTATTTTTATTTCAGTTTAAGGCAGAATAAGTAGCACTGACACCTAGTGTTTCAAATCAGAACTGCAGAAAGAGTTTCTGAAGGTTTCTGGTTTGTGAGAGGACGGTTCTTTTATCCGGTCTATGAAGGACGGAGAACATAGCACCAGCAAACATGATGATGAGGAGCGAAGATGATTCACACACACAGTAAAATGCTATGCTTTACAATGCTAGCGCTAATTCTACGCGCTAATTTACGTTAGCATAAAACGGAGTGTAAACAAAAGCTACATTAATCAACAAATGTCCCACAGCAGCAGTTTTCCCGTAGTCTCACTTAATAAATTAATTTGATAGTAATTTCATAAGTTTATAAGGACAAATGGTATTTATTTGGCCCAAACTGTTAAAGAAAACCCTGAGAATGCACAAGTAATAAAGAACAGGTATTTACCCACAATATGCTTTTACCTGAGCTTTTCTTCTAGACGTGCTCTTTTACCCGGATCACAGATGACAGGAAAACTTCTCTCAAGATTACAAAATTTATTAATTACAACTGATATGAGGAATGTGCGATACAGAGCTCTGGATCCTTCCGTCTAAGTTTTCCTTTTCGCTGGTTACAGAGAAAAAGGAGTTCTACTGTTCGGAATCCAGATAGAACTCCTGCTAAGCTCCTGGACCCAGTTTTTAGCCTCTCCTAAGCCAGCCAACGATATGATGCTGTCTCTAACTTAGTCCGCTGTGATTGGCAGGTCCCGTCCTTGCATTCGCCCCGTCTCGTACAGGTTTCCTGTTTTCCTGCAAATCAGAGTCGCATGCACACAGAGATGCAAAGTTCAGACTTTCTGTTTCATCCTGAACTATTTTCACTTCTTAGAAATGACCATGTTACGAGAAGACAACATGACCTCTTCTCCAGACACAAACACTCAAACCTCGAGTCACTTTCTAATGATTCAGTGCTCGTGACCTTTTGATGCCCTGTACAAGTAGACCAAACAACTCTGCAATTAAATGTTCGATTAAGGTCATATACATGTTATTCATTCAAAGACAAATTAAAAATAATATCAAACATCATTACATTTGTTGTTGTAAACTAACAGGCCACCAGTTTACTCCACTAATACGTCCATACAGTCACACATATTCATTTAATGAGCGCTGAGAAATAAATTAGACTAAAATCTTTGTAAATCAAGGTAAACTTTTCAGTTAATTTAAGCAAAATTCAGGTGTTTACCTGTGGAGGAGAAACTTTGCCAGCTCAGACTTCTCCACATATTGATCCTCGTTTTATTCCGTTTTTGGTGGTTTGGTTTTTTAGCAGGATGCCGAGGCTTTTTAGGTTTTTGTGAAACTATTTCTGGTCGCTTCTTTTATCAGCTTCCATACCTGCAGGCTGCTGCTCTTTTCCCCACATAAAATACCAAACGCTGCCTTGTTGTTGTTAGGCAACCGTGGGAGTTGCATATGATTGGATAAGGAACCAGGAAGTAGGAAAGAGCAACATGGTGCACCCAAGTTATTCTGGCACGGAACTCTTATTTTGAAGGAGAAAAACTTGACAAAGACGTTGTTGATGTAGGAGACAGATTGTTTATAGGGAAGCTTCCTTTTATCCCTCGCAGCAAATGAGAACATTTTAAATTATTTTTAAGGAAAAATTCCTAATTATTCAGCCTTTAACGAGAATGTTTTTTAATTCTAGTTTTCGTTAGTTTTCTTACCTTTAATAACCTTGGTTCAGGTCTGGACTGAGGATGAAGGTGACCTCGAGGCAGCATGTTCTAGATATTTCCACAACAAACACAGAAACAGGGACATTTTAGAGAACAGGGGTCTGTCCTTCGGGATCGAATTTTAAGGCAAGACAAGGCAGTTTATTTGTATAGCACATTTCATGTACAGGACAGTTCAAAGTGCTTTACATAAAACAAAGATATTACAGATATTTAGAATAGTAAAAGGCATCAACACACAATCACAATAAAATCATAAATTACATTAAAATGATTAAAAGCAAAAAAAGCTAACGTGCATATTTCATGTATAGACATGAGAAAAGAAATGTTTTTAACCTGGATTTAAAAATGTCTACATTTGGGGAAAGTTTAATCTCCACTGGCAGTTTGTTCCACTTGTTTGCAGCATAACAGCTAAATGCTGCTTCTCCATGTTTAGTCTGGACTCTGGTCTGGACTCTGGTCTGGACTCTGGTCTGGACTAGTTGACCAGAGTCTTTGGATCTAAGAGCTCTGCTAGGTTTATATTCTCTGAACATATCACAGATGTATTCTGGGCCTAAACCATTCTGGGATTAACCAGAGGACGACCTGATGGAACTAAATAAAAAAATAAAGAATCCGAAGTGGACAAACCCGGAAATGAGGCTGGTGGTCCTACATTTGATGAATTTGATGTCCGTCCTAATTAATTCAAGCAAACGGCCCATTTAAATGTTTTTAATTTGCTCCAACACCAAAACCTCATTTTTCCATAGCTTGGAGGTGTTTTCTAACCAGTTGTCCCTGAATATTTCTGTCTTTGGCCCAGAGCTACTCCACTTTTCAGAGATGCAGGACACTCATCTCCACTGCTGCAGAGGCGGTTGGAGGACGAGCCTGAAGCTCAGGAAACAGCTGAGAGAAACTCCTGTTTGGCTGGAAGCTCTGCGCCTTCCTCGGCTTCATAAAATCCTCGCCAGCTCAGCGGCGTGTTAATTACAGGATGTAAATGTTCAGCAGCCATCAGACTGCAGGAAAGAACACGAAGAGGACAGATGAGAGATGGACAGAACCCTTAACCTTCAGCAGGTCTCCCAGAGCTTCATCTCCTCCACCACCAGGAGCGGGGGTGTGTAGGTCTGTGGGGTAAATGTGATGGACAGCTACTCTTTAACTGATCTACAGAAGTTTTCCAGCATTTCTATCCCGTCCAGGAGGTTTAAAATCCAGCCACTAAATGTAGTTTTATTCAGAGACTCTATCTGGTAAATCCACAATGATAACAGCATATTTATCACATCTCCATTCTAAACGTTTTGTCTCCAGAGACCTTGTATGAAGTGCTGGCACACCTGAAGAAGTCCTCCCATCTGCACTGGACCGACACCAGTTTGGCTACCGAAGTAGATGCAGCCGTTTCCATAGCGCTGCTCTCTGCTCACACACCTGGACTGCAACTCGTGCACTACTGTTCGCTGACTTCTGCTCAGCATGGAACGCTGCCTTCCCCTCCAGGTTAATCACTAAACTCAGATCTGGGCACCAACACCTCCCTCTGTAGCTGGATTGTGGACTTTCTAACCAGCAGACCCAGCGTGTTAAGTCAGGCCACCGCATCACACTCAACACCGGTGTACCACAAGGCTGTGTGCTGAGCCCATTCCTCCACCCTCTCCTCACCCACGACTGCAGACCTGTGCATGGAAGCTTGGTCTTATGAGAGCCTACAGAGAAGAGGTACAGCACCTGGCCACATGGTGAGCTGAAAATAGCCTGCTCCTCAACGCCAGCAACACCAAAGAGCAACTAATCCAGATGCTGCTGCTGGTGTCCTCACAGAGCGAGTTCTCCCATCTCTGCCCCGGTTCTGGTTCTGGTTGTAATTCATTCAGCTTTTATTCATGTAACTGGCTCCACGCTGCAGATGTGCTGGGTTTGCTGGAGGACAGCATCTCAGACTAGACCAACAGCTGGTCCAGTCATCATCCAGAGACCTTCTGCAGGTCTCAGTCTTTCATCCGTCATGAGGTTAATGTAATAAAACCTGAAAAGAGCTTCTGTAACATCATGTGTATGGATACGGTTGAAAATCTTTCACTTCATGGAGATTTTAGAGTCAAGCCAGGGCTGAAATGTTTTGGTGATGCTGAGGAGTTGAACACCAGGCCTGATGCTGTGGTGGATTTCCTATCAGCATCTGAGAACTTCAAAGGTCAGCAAAGTTTATTTTTTGTCTGAAACGTCTCTGAAAAGGTCAAACTGCAGCCGAACCAACAAGCTGATGCCTCCAGAGATGCTTCTGAGATCACGTCCGAGTCCAGCTTCACATCAGCTAAAAAAAAAATGACAACTTCAGATCTCATAATTATGAGATTCTCATCTTTTTCTTTTTAAAGACAAAACTGTGCTTCGACTTTTCTGTAATCTCACGATCCCGTCAGTGTCCCTGTCAGTCGGAAAGATTCCAGTTCAGACCAAAACCTTTTTCATTTCAGATTTCTACAACTCCAAATCCATCAACATGTCCAGTGTTTGACCCACCTGTCTCAGCCACACCAGTAGAACCAGTAAAACAGCCAACCAGCCTCTGAGGTCTCAGTCAGATAAAATGGTTAAAACCCTGAACGCCTTGTGACAGCCTGATCGTCTGCCATGTCATATGTTTGTCTCTGATTAAACTCACCTGCTTCACTGCTCCACCCTGCCTGAAATCAGCCAGTAGAATTTTCTTTTTGCCTTGAGAGGCTGGACCAAAAAGTTATAAAAATGGGACAGCATTTACCTGAAGAGGAGGAGTCGGACAGTCGGAGAGTGAGAGGGAAGAGAGAGAGAGAGAGAGAGAGAGAGCGGTGGCAGGTGTGATCGAGGGCGGACGAGTTCAGCACGGGGGGAGCGGTTGGAGGTTTGCTCTTGGGCAGCGCGACAGACAACGGACTCGCCGGATGGAGTTGGTCTTTATTCTTCCTGGACTCTTTACCGTCCCCTGTTGACTGTCGCCTGCCCTGCCAGTTGGTGATTCCACTGAACATTGGGCCATGGAAAGGTACTGCAATCCTGGATACAGGCTCATCATATACTCTGTTAAATGAAAATATTTGGTCAGGAGTAAAAGGCCACCAGGATGTGCTGAAGCCCTGGACCAGAGGACCTCTGTATTTAGCAGATGGTGAAGGACGACAGCCTTTAGGATGGACTGAACTGACTCTTACCTTACAGTCTGTGACTGTGACAATACACTGTGTGATCCTGCCAGCACTGAGCCTAGCTTTTCCTGCAGTGGCAGGACTTGACTTAATTTTCTTTTCCGGATTACAGTTTGATGTCTCTGAGAACAGTTATTGGTTTAAAACAAAAAAGGAACACCAGTATCAGTTCTTGGGAGCATCTGCTCTAATGCCCAAAGTTGGATCACTTCCACATCTTGCTTTTTTTTCTTCTGTCGCTCCAGCAGATTTACTTCCTCTCACCCCATGCCATGATCCCCTGGAAGCTGACACTCATAGTGCTCATCTGGATGACTTTGGAAAAAAACAATTACTATGTCAGTTGAGAAACAACACAGACGTTTGCACCAACACTTTGGGCTGTACAAGTGTTCTCACACATAAAATCTTCCTCTCACACAATGTGCCTATAAAACAAAAACCTTACCGGACATCTCCAGCCAAACTTGGGGTAATTAAGGAACATGTACAGGAAATGTTGGAAAAGGACCTTATAGAGCCATCTACTTCTCCATATGCCGCCCCAGTGGTCCTAGTGCCGAAAAAACAGGATCCTAAACCACGATTCTGTGTGGATTACAGGAAACTAAATGCAATCACCCATACAGATGCCTACCCCTTACCCAACATCCAGGAAATCCTGGAATCTCTGGCTGGAGCTGCCATATTCACAACCTTGGACCTTAACAGTGGTTATTGGCAGGTCCAAATGGATGAGGAAAGCCGTGAAAAAACTGCTTTTGTCTGCCCACTTGGCTTATACCAATTTAAAGTGATGCCTTTTGGACTTAAAAACGCCCCGGCCACTTTCCAGCAGCTGATGGAGCTGGTTTTGGGTGACCTGAGAGGATCAGTATGTCTAGTCTACCTGGATGACATTATCATTTATTCAAACACCCAGGAACAGCACATGCAGGACATACAAGCCGTATTTGACAAGTTTCGAGCCGCAAACCTCACCGTGAATATGAAAAAGAGCCAATTCTTTCGTACATCCCTGAACTTCTTGGGTCACATCGTCTCTTCAGCTGGGGTGGAAGTCGATGCAGAAAAACTAAGGCTGTTCAGGAATTCCCTGTTCCTCAAAATATAAAAGAACTACAACGATTTTTGGGAATGGCTGGGTGGTACCATCGTTTTGTGCCCCGATTTTCTCAGCTCACTGAACCACTCAATGCCCTGAAGCGCAAGGGAGCAAGATTCATCTGGACCCCACAGTGTCAGGCAGCCTTTGAGGCCCTCAAACAACTTTTGGTTTCTCCACCCGTACTTGGCCATCCTGACTTCAGTCTCCCATTCATTGTGTACACGGATGCGAGTGATGTCGGCCTGGGAGCTGTACTGGCACAGTCCACCGGTCTGGGGACAGAACAGGTTCTGGCCTTTGCCAGCCGTACACTAAATCAAGCTGAAAGGAATTACTCCACTACAGAGCAAGAGTGTCTTGCCGTTGTTTGGGCCCTGGAGAAATGGCGGTATTACCTGGAGGGGAGGCACTTCACTGTTGTTACTGATCATTCTTCCCTGATTTGGGTGTTCAAAACCCAGAAACCAAGCACAAGATTAATCCGGTGGGCCCTTCGTCTCCAAGAATTTACATTTACCGTAGAGTATCGCCGAGGACGTTATAACACTGTTCCAGATGCCCTATCAAGAGCACCAGTACCAGATCTCCAACCTCTAACTTGTGCCGTTGTGTTGCGCTCTGCAACCGATACTTCTAGAAACCTGCAGATCACAGACGAGGACATTTGGAAAGCTCAACAGGAGGATCCTGAGGTCCAAAGCCTGTATGAAAAAATCATGGAAACAGGGGAAGTTGCGGAAAGTCCCACAATCAGATTTACGGTGGTGGAGGACAAGGTGTACAGAATTCTCCAGTTACCTCACAAAACTCTGTATCAAGTCTTCATCCCATCTTCCCTCCGGCAGCAGGTACTTCACCATTACCATGACAACCCCTTATCTGGACACCTAGGGTGTTACAAAACATATAAACGATTACAGGCTCTTATGTATTGGCCCAGAATGAGTCTAAGCGTGAGGGATTATGTGCGATGTTGCCCGGTTTGCCAGCAGTATAAACCAGAAACCCGGAAACCACCAGGGAAGCTTCAACAAACTTTTGTCAGCAGGCCTTGGGAGATGCTGGGAGTTGACCTCATGGGACCATTTCCACGTAGCAGCAACGGAAACTTGTATCTGCTAGTCTTTGTGGATTATTATACTCGTTGGACAGAGTTATTTCCTCTACGAAAGGCCACCGCTGAAACTGTATCCCACACGTTGACTCGTGAAATCTTCACCCGATGGGATACATCCTTTCAGACCAGGGTCCCCAGTTTGTGTCATCTGTGTTTGAGGAAGTCTGTAGTCGATGGAATCTCAGACGGAAAAGGACCTCCTCATATCACCCGCAAACCAACCTGACTGAAAGAGTAAACCGCAACCTCAAGGCTATGATTGCATCATACGTGGGGGAGAACCACAAGAACTGGGATAAGTATTTACCGGAATTCAGATTTGCTCTCAATTCTGCTGTGCATGAAACCACAGGCGTTACCCCTGCAGAACTAAATCTGGGGCGACCACTAAGTGGACCCATGGACAATGAGTTCTCCCCACTCTTATGTGACCCAGATTCACCTGCCTATCCTGCGACCGTACAGTTAGCAGAACTCAAACAAATTGTTAACAAGAACTTGGAAAGAGCACGTAAAAGACAAAAACAGTATTACGACAAAAGACGAAGGGATACAGATTTTGAGGTGAATGATCGTGTTTGGCTCCGTTCTCACCCTACTTCAAAAGCAGACATGTCCTATTCAGCCAAGCTTGCCCCCCGTTGGAAGGGTCCATACAGGGTCACTCAGAAAGTAGGTCCAATCAACTACCAGGTCGTTTTGGAAAATACTGGTGAAGACCTGCGGATAGTTCATGTGACACAACTGAAGCCCTGTTATCCTACCGCAGCTGAAGTGGATAGGGCACAACGTAGTCAACTCTTCAAAATATTTGAGGAGGACAGTGATGAAGAAGATTTCCGAGGTTTTTCTGACCCTTCGCTGTGCGTCTAATTGATTCAGGTTTTGCAGTATATAGCAAGTTCTTTCAAGGGGGGAGGAGTGTGACAGCCTGATCGTCTGCCATTTCATGTGTATGTCTTTGATTAAACTCCCCTGCTTCACTGCTCCACCCTGCCTGAAATCAGCCAGTAGAATTTTCTTTTTGCCTTGAGAGGCTGGACCAAAAAGTTATAAAAATGGGACAGCATTTACCTGAAGAGAAGGAGTCGGACAGTCGGAGAGTGAGAGGGAAGAGAGAGAGAGAGAGAGAGAGAGAGCGGTGGCAGGTGTGATCGAGGGCGGACGAGTTCAGCACGGGGGGAGCGGTTGGAGGTTTGCTCTTGGGCAGCGCGACAGACAACGGACTCGCCGGATGGAGTTGGTCTTTATTCTTCCTGGATGCTGGAGTGGAGGACCGGTGTCGTGAGTCCCAGTCTGGTGTTGTCCTTTTCCCTTTCTGCTTGCTTGTGTGTTGCCCTCGGACATCCGTCATTTCCTTGTTTTGGTGCCCCGCCGCGGGACTAACTGGAAAACCCAGAGTGGAGTTTACGGTGTTTTTTCGTTAAATTGGTTTGAAACTGGATTGAACTAGGCCTTACAAGGTGGAACTGATTTATTCAGAGGCCGGATTGAAGTGATGGTTTTCCCCCTCTTTTTCGTTTTTCTAATTTTTGATGGCTTGAACTGAACTGAACTGAACTATTATTCATTTTTTTTTGTTTTTTGGTTTTGTTTTTTGGGGGGGTTTCATTTTTTGATTAAACTATTTTGAGCTGTACGATTGCCATGGTATTATTTTTTTTGTTGTTTGCTGTGGTCGGTCACCAGCACCCACAGGTCCTCTTCCTCATCTCTGGGGTCTTCAATCCTGCTTCATACACACAGTACGCCACCTGAGACAACAAAATACTGGACTTTAATGCCACCACCAACCCCTCCTCCTCCAGGAAGAGCTGACCGCCATGTTTTACATCTCCAGCTTGTGTATAAACCCGTTGTACACAGACAGGCTGCCAGTGTTGGAAAGTTCAAAGTTCAGTTCACACATTTTAAAATGAACTAGTTCAGTTCATAATTCCAATTTTCTAAAGAAGGCTCTTAGGGACTGCTTCAACGCCACAGTGTGGACGGAGCTCTGCGACCCACATGGGGAGAACATGGATGCCGTCACAGACTACATAAATGTCTGGTTGGAGAACACTGTTCCCTCCAGGGCGGTGCTTCGCTAACAAGCCGTGGATTACAACGTTATTAAAGCTCTCCTGAAGGAGAAGAGGAGAGCTTTCAGATCAGGGAACAAGGAGGAGCTGAGGACTGTACAGAAGAAAGACCAGAGAGGGGGAGGCCAGATACAAGAGGCAGATGGAGGAGCAGCTGCAGCAGCAGAACATCAGTGGGGTGGAGAAGCCTGAAAACTATCTGAGGCTTCAAAATGCCCCGCTTACAGGGTGAGGGGACCTGAACTGGGTCAACGATCCGAATCTGCTTTAGGTTTGATCAAGCAACCACTCCTTCCCTGACCCAGGAGCCTTCCACACGATGCTAAATTGCAGTCAAACCACAATTTAGCAAACCACCCTTTCATCTCTACGAAACCAGGGATTAGCCTCCATGAAACCGATCATGTCTGAAACCAGCCGCGGACAGCCGCACCACTAGAGGACATGACATCAGTGTGATGAACACGCACCAAACATAATAACAGCGTCGGTGAGCAGCTGTGTGGTGGTGCTGCTTCACACACAGCTTTTACGCCACAGTGCTGCTGGTCCATCAACGCTCCATGTCGCTCCATGTATTTTCTCCTAGTTTTTGCCACCGTTTTCACGCCTGAACCAGCTGGACATAGCTTCAGCTACAGTCAAACAACTTGACACCTGAACTACCTCCACAGCCCTTCACACCTCTGGCTCATCCTGCCATCAAAGCATCTCCTTGGACCCAGCCACCCAGAGTCCCCCCTGGCCTCCTTCTCCTCTACAGCAGTCCAGGTGAGAAAGGAGCTGCTGGACCAGACAGCATCAGCTCTGGGCTCCTTAAGTCCTGTGTAGATGAACTGTGTGGAGATATGGAGCAGGTCTTCAACCTGGGCCTCAAGCTGAAGGTGGTATCAGAGCTCTGGAAGACCTCCTGTGTGGTACTAGTGCCAAAGGCATCTCACGCCACAGAACTCAGCAGCTACCGGTGGCTCTCACGTCCCATCTGATGAAGACCCTGGAGAAACTAATCCTGGAACACCTCCGCTCCATGGTGGGACCCTTCATGCAGTTCGCCTACCGGCCTGGCATCGGAGAGGAAGACATGGTTATCTTCCTGCTACACCGTGCTCTGGCTCACCTGGAGAAGCCCGGCAGCACTGTGAGAATCAGGTTTTTTATTTCTCCAGCACCTTCAACACCATCCAGCTCATGAAAGCCAAACTGGAGAGGGCTGGGGTGGACCTTCATCTGGCAGAGTGGATTCTTACAAACCCGCCCCAGTTTGAGACCCGGGACTGTGTCTGACCTGCAGCGTAGGCGTCCCCCAGGGGACAGTGTTTCTCTTCAGCCTCCACGCTGCAGACTGATCCTCCTGATCAATGCAGGGAAAACCAAGGAGATGGTGGTGGATTTTTATAGACGCCGGTCTGCAGTCCCCTCACCGGTGAACATCCAGGGAACGGACATTGAGAGAGTGGCCTCTTCTAAGTACCTGGGTGTTCACCTATAAACAGGACTGGACTCACATGGGCCACTGTACAGGTAGGGTCAGGGCAGGTCTATCTCCTGAGGACACAGTGGTCTTTTGGGAGGGAAGGGGGACTCCTGAAAAGCTTCTCCGACTCTATGGTGGCATCAGCCATCCTGTACGATGTGGTCTGCTGGAGCAGCAGCATCACGGAGAGGGAGAGGAAGGAGCTGGACTAAGTCATCAAGAAGTCCAGCTCTGACCTGGTCTGGTCTCTGGACCTCTGCTGGAGGTAGGGGAAAGAAGAGCAGATACTGGACATATTGTGTGTGTCTTCTTGATATCACACATATGCTTCTTCTTACTGCACCTGTACTGTTCCCCACTGACGGACTAATAAAGTTTTTTTTGTCTTATTCTTAAGGCTGTTTTTGTTTAATAATTAATCTTCTGCTGAGTGATTGAAACATCTAACATGAGAAAAGAAAGAAGAAATTAAACCCACAAAACACATTTCAGACTCAATGCTTCAGTGTTTCCGTTTTAAATAAAAAGGTGTTTTTATTCATTTCTGAATGAACTAAAGTTCAGGTTTTACTGAAGACTGAATGTTATTTAAAAACGCGCCTCTTTTGCATCCATGTGGTCGGTAATAGCAGCTCCGGGGGAGAACGAGTGATTTCAGACCCACAGCTGTAATTTACCTGCTGGCTTCACCTTCCTGCTGTCAGATAAAAAGCAGAAAATGGAACATTTAATGAACAAATAATGACAATTTAAGGAGTCTCTGGAGGGTTACATTTCCAGTTCCAACACTTTATAAATATCAATAGAAAACTGTTTCTCTGCAAACTTCAGGTTCTTAATTTTACTCCAGTGGATTGAAACAAAGCTGAAGTAAAAAAAAAAAAAAAAAAAAAAAAAAAAAAAAAAAAAAAATATGTGTGTGTGTGTGTGGGGGGGGGGGTTATTATATATATATATATATATATATATATATAAATAAATAAAAATTTTCTTGTCAGTTAATTGGATGACAAGCATGAATATAAAACCAGAGGTGACACCAGCCCGATTTGTTATCCAGGAAAATGTCGTCTATTATCTGTCAGACGGCTGCAAACTTCCCCATATGGAGCAAACCCAAGATCCCAGTAAAGATTAGTTCTCATTAATGAACTTTTCACCCTGCATCACATCACTGTTTCACGGCGCTGGTAAAGTTTTACGAATGACAACTCATATTAGGAAATAATGAGGTGGTGCTGCTGATAACAGACATGATGCAAGCAGACAGAAACGTTTCCACATGGAGATCATCATCTTCTCAAAGAAAAGTTTGGTTTCATCTGCAAACAGGAAGTAGTTTGACAGAAGGAGGATCTGCTCCAGTCTGGCTTCAGGTATCAGACCCCCCTCTCCAAACTTTCCTTCCTGATAAATCTTATAGCAGGTCTGGCTTGGTGACCCTGATCCATCTTTTAGTCCTGCTGCTATAGTCCGAGGCTGCTGGGGGACGTCCCATGATGCACCGGGCTCCTCTCTGCTGGGGGACGTCCCATGATGCACCGGGCTCCTCTCTGCTGGGGGACGTCCCATGATGCACCGGGCTCCTCTCTGCTGGGGGACGTCCCGTGATGCACCGGGCTCCTCTCTGCTGGGGGACGTCCCATGATGCACCGGGCTCCATTTCTGAGGATTAATGTCGTCCAACCAGATTACTGTTCTGTGCTCTGTCTCGTACATCTTCTGTGAAAATACTTGCAATGATCATTTGTGTGAAGCTGCACACAGGTGGGCCGTCCATGATGCTGTGTAAACTGTGCACCACCCGTGAACACATTAATGGCTTCACCTTTTCAGCAGCAGCTGGTGTGAGCTGATGTTAGAGGATCCAGCAGATGCTGTTAAAAACATGCTGTCAGGAGCAGATGGGATAGAAATGCTCCCCACTGTCAGGCAAAGCCTCGTTTCCTCAGTAAGACACCAACCTGTGGAGATGGTTTCTGCAGGTTCGATCACATTTAATTTAATTTCTCAATCAGATTAACACCTCAGAGATCAAAAATCTCTTTTCCAAGAGTGACTCATACCACAAAGCAGACGTCAAGTAAGAACGGAGGCAGCAGCCAACTTATAAGACATATAAGCACCAACCTGCTTACAGCCAAAAGACTGGGTGTGAAATAAGGACCAAGGGGAGGGTTTGCAATGTGGACACAGTTTATTCCAAAATAATAAAATCAAGTTAAAACTACAAGATCACACCAAACCACAGCATAAAACATGCTCTCTAGACCCCTAAAACCAGTTATTTGTCCACTAAAAAGATAAAAGCAGTAAAAACTGATTAAACCATCAGTGACCATAAACAGAGCCTCCGAGGTGAGGCCTGGATATTAGAAATAAAACAAACTGTCATTCAAGTTGTCATTTACAGAAATAAAAGCGAGACGGCAAACATTAAAACTGCATGTGGTAAAACAGCAGCAGCCAATCCTCTAACGAGAAAAAGTTACCTGACTCATCTTTTTAAAACCAACCTACTCGGTAGTGAGCGAGACATCCCTTTCACCTTCAGCCGAGCAGATTTCCGTGCAGGAAGGTAGGACCGGTTTAAATCTCCCGTAACTGCTCACAGCCAAATCTGTCGTTTCACACAGGCTGGCCTACCAGGAGAAAAGAGTGAACCATCAGCATTACATGAACATTTCTCTCCTTAACATTTTAGAGCCTTCTAACACACTTATAAACTCTATGAAGAAAACACCAAACATACCTCCCTTAGCTTGTGGTAGGTCTGTTCACCCAGACTGTCTGCCCTTAAATACTCCCAGGTGTAGCACATCGTTAACCGGTCATGGGTGTGGTGCTACTAACATGTAACTGGATTTGGCTGAATTTAGTAGCACCTTAAGGGGTTTTTAGGTGATTCTGAATAAAATCAAAGGCAGACTGGAGGTATTTCATTGTCTGGATATTATCCATTTCACTTTAAAGACACATGTTGGTCCAGATAGAACAAAACAGGAAATTAGGATTAAATTGTTTATTTCATGTGTTCATGTGGGTTACATAACTTCCTGGGGGGTCAGTGAGGTAACAGGTGATGGTGGGTGTGGTGATGCCAGCTGTGATGATGGAGGACAACTTTAACCACAACATGTTCAGATGAACCAGTATCAGAGAGATAACATGGTCTCCAACTCCGGTCCTGGTGAGCTGGACTGTGGTCACTAAGAGCTGAGGGGCCCATCCTTTCAGCGACTGTGGTTACAGCTGCTTTAGCCGTGAAATAAAAAACATGATGCTGAGTGTGATGATGGCCAGGATATTAGCTGCTGGATGCAGAGCTGATGCTCAGAGGATGAAACAACCCAAAACTAAAGAGAACAGGGACTTTTTATTCTGGGAAACGTCCCTGTTTGATTAAAAAGCCACAGAGACCTGAAAGCAGCGCTGAGCTACGCGACACCACGGCTTTCTGGGTGTGGTTCTTCAGCTTTCAACCGTCTGGTCTTCATGGAGCTTCATCATATCGTGTTTAAGGAGATGAAATTAGCCAGCATCAAACATTGTGCAGCTTTAATGAGGAAAAAGTGACGTCTGCTGTCTGCTATCAGTCTGAGTTTCTGTAAAAGTGGATCAGCACCAGGGGCCTCATTTCTAAAGCTGGCGTAGGAACAAAAACCAGCGTACGCCAAATATAGTCAACTCTTAGGATTTATAAAAACCAAACTTGACGGGAGAATGTTCCTACCTCCATGCAAACTCTGACCCAGGCGTACGCACAAAATCTAGAAAAAAGGAAAACGGCGACACCAACGGTCCAGAAAAAAACCAAGGAGATGATGAGGTGGAGAGTCTGCTGCCAACATTTACCAGTCAGTAAAAGAAGATGAGGAAGGAAGCTTCAGTCATTTACATTTATTTATTTATTCTTATACAATCCTTTTTTAATTGTCCCAGTTTCCATTGAGACTGTTTCCATTGGTTAGGGTTAGCTTCTTGTCCACCTGGTTGGTAGCGGTGATGGTTCCCTGTGCACCTGCAGGACTTCCTCTGAGGACACGGCTGCTGCGGTGCTGGGTGGAGTCTCTGGCCTCACCCTCTCCACCCACAGCTGCAGAGATTTAATCAATAGTAAGAAAATCTGCTGCTCTCAACAAGGAGCCGTTACTGCTTTGTTTTTATACCAGGTTGCTATGAAGGGACTTTTTTCTCAGCCAATCAACGGATTGCAGTGTGTCAAGCTCCACCCTTTTAGGATGGGTCAGTTAGATTGGTACCCCAAAGGAAGTGTCCCTACATGGATCAGATATTAGGGTACCCTTCCCAGTTTTAGCATGTGGAAATGCAGAAAAACGCGTCCGACCCCTCCAACCTGCCCCGCCCTGTCCCACCCTGTCCCACTCCGTCCTGCTGGAAATGGGACTTTAGCCGGATGGATCCTTCAACAGAGAAGTGACCTCTTTTTTTCTAGGAGTTCAGTAAATATGAGCAGTGATGGGAATAACGGAGTTAAAATAAACGCCGTTACTAACGCCGTTGCCTTTTTTAGTAACGAGTAATCTAATTAATTACTTTTTCTATCGTTACAACGCCGTTACCATTACCAAAATGCCGTTACTACAAGTTACTGAGTGAAGCTACGAAGTGGTCGTCCCACTTGGTTTAACGCTAGCTTGGCTGTAGTGAAAACAGGGGTAAGCGATTAAGTAATGATGATTGGAGGAAAATTTTATAAGCCAATCAGAGACACCAGGTGGGCGGATGTTTACACACAAACCCAGCACATAGAAGCACACACACAAAAAATCAGAGATGGCGAGTCCGGAGTCTCAGGGAAAGACGGCGTTTTCGAGGTGGAAATGATGAAGAAAATTCTTGAAGTACAGTTGTACCAGTTGTGGTCTTTTGAGGTGCAATAAATATTAAAACCTCTGTTCAGGTACCAGTCTTTGCTGTTCTACTCTATGCACCTGGCCTGTGAAACCTGTTCTGAAAAAAATCAAACTTCTTTGACATTTTTAAACTTTAAAAAAGTAATGAAATAGTTACTTTCCCTGGTAACTAGTTATTTTTATAGTGGAGTAACTCAGTTACTAACTCAGTTACTTTTTGGGAGAAGTAACTAGTAACTGTAACTAATTACTTTTTCAAAGTAACGTGCCCAACACTGAATATGAGTCATGTTGGTCATCCCTAATCTGTAAACTTTAGAGCAGAAAGTGAGTTTACAGTTTTTACCCCAACATGTCGCACTCATCATTGCCATGGAAACAAACATGGTGGCTTATCGAGAAGCGATGAGTGTGAATTAAACATGGATGCAGCAGCAATGATAAAGAAGCCAAGTCTGCTGATTGTGTTGCTGAGGTGAAAGAGGCAGAAATCAGGTTATTACTGGAAGCATTGTGCAAACATTCCTGCTGATGGTTGATGGTAGCGGGTAAACATCAGTCAGGAGGACTTCTCGAACCTCGCTGGTGAAACAATGGCTGCTAGGAGGAACCTCCATCTGCTGCATTGTTCAGCACAGAGCAGCTCATTATCCAGCCCATAATGAATCGGAGCTGGATGACTTCTAAATGAGCGGTTTGGGGGCAAATCAAAGCTAGTTTCTGCCTGCTGTTTATCTGCAGGCGGCGAGGACGGCGCCGAGCTGGGCTGAAAAACCGCCCAGTTGTTCAGGGTTAATAAGAAGGAAGCGTCCTCTGGACACCACAAACGCTGCCATCAGATTCACCAGCGTCTCATTAACGTCTCCTCTGCCAGCAGAGGACGGCTGATTTCTGCTGTACTGAAGATGGATGAAGAGCTGGAGGTCGCTGGATGGATCTGCAGAGAGGAGACACAGGGGTTGTCCTCTGGTCCACCTCCCCACCAGCCTGCAGCTGACCTCTGACCTCAGACCTAAATCCCTTTGTTTTAGGAAGCAAAGAGAAAAAAACATCTTCTGCAGGAAAACAAACATTCATGAATTTAATGACTTCAGATGTTAATTCTAAATTTGTTTCCACATCAGCCGTCATGGACGGAGTCTCTCCCTCACAGGTTTTAAAACTAACTGTGTTTTAAAGTCGCGCTAACTTTGACCCACTGGATCCATTTTAAGTCCACAACGACCGTCAGACCTGCAGCCCGCTTACACACAGTCCTGTTCCTCACTTCAGAGAAATTTCACTGCTTTTTGGAAAAGGAGGCAGAAATATAAATAGAAAATAACTTGTTCCAGTTTATTCCAGTCTCTCTGCGTCCATCACTGCATCAGATAGATTTCTGACTTTAACGACGACCTTCATGGGGCATCATCTGGTCGGACGGCTGAGTTAGGGGATAAAAAAAATCAAACAGCTTTTTGCAGAGAGATTAACAGACTTTCATGTGCAAAATTAAACTTTATTAAATTTACAATCCAATACTGAGCCCATTTTCTTAAAGCAAGACTAACAAAAGGGGGGGTGTTTACAACCTTTATGGACCACCTGGACAGCGTTATAGTAGACAGTAGTACTAATAGTAGTAGACTGTAGAGTACCTACATTATAATTTAATATCCAGATACATGTATGTTAACACACATGGATGTTCCATCTGTTGCATGATGACGTTAGAGCTAAAATCTGATGTTCTGTGTTTTCTAACATCACATTTGAAGTACAAGAGAAAACAACTTTACACTTTACTTTAGAGTTCAGTTCCTCCATCTTCACCTGACTGCTCCTTCTCTTTCCTTTTCCTCTCCACCAGAAAACTACCAAAAAGAAAATAAAATGTTTAACATTAAACGGAGCGAAAACGTTCACCGTTTCCTGGTTAGAGCAGTGGTTAAATTTCAGAGTACTATGTAGTACTGCAGCAGGTACCTGAGATAAGTAAAACATCAGACAACAAAAACGTTGAGTACAGAAATAATTAAGAATAAAATCAACAGAAAAGTACTAAATACTACCCATATGAGTATTTTAGTGTTTCTCACATCACTTTTGGGAGGAATAGGAAAATATTTCGTCTTGTTCAGAGGGAACAATGATTAGATGTGTTCATTTAAAACAACGGTGCTATTTACTGTAGAGTCGTGGCAGCTATCATTGTAAAAGTAGTTTATCACCAGAGCCGACATTAACCTTCGTCTTAGGATAGAAAGCCATCAACAAAGTCCTGAGAGCTCTGAGACGTGTGTTTAATGCTCCATTTGGCTTTTATACCACATAGAAAAATGTTTTCTACACCTGTTTGGTGCACTTCAGCACAACCTCACCATGAGCTGATCATTTTTCCACTTTAATCTTCTTTATTAACATACTAGGCCAAACAAACAAACAAACAAAAAACAAAAAAAACGAAATAATAATTTAATAATAAAATAATTAAGTCCACCTGTAAACATTATAGTGGGTTTAAAACTTTAAACTGTCAAACTGAATCTTAGATGACTCGTGTTTCGGACAGATGGTGACAGATGGTCAGTAACTCCTGTAGCTGTCCAGGAGATGGACGGCGTTTAGGGTGGTAGCAGGACAGCACACCGGCTACCTCACAGCCCGCCAGCCAGTTTTCACCTTCAAACCACCGCCGCCAAAATCCTGGATTGTCACATTTCCCACCTTCTATGGAAACTTGCTTGATGTTCAGATCTGGTCTTGGTGGTTCTAGCTGTGTGGTTTCCCGACGTCAAAAGAGAAATTCTTTCAAAGACCTTGGATGCTGCTAGCTCCGCCCACGCCACTGGCCAGGCTGGATGACGCGTATGACGAAAGCACACAAGTACAAGCCCTCCCGCAACCTGTCCGGTAATGAGAGCAGTCAGGGCGATTTTCCCATTTAAAGTTACCCAGAAAGGGGCGGTACCTGACGTAGCGTGGCCTCGTGCTGATTGGTCAGTGTCACACAGCCAGGCCAAAGTTTCAGAAAGCTCACCTGTGGGTCGCATCTCAGTTTTAGTCTTAGTCTCAGTTTTAGTCTTAGTCTCAGTTTTAGTCTTAGTCTCGGTTTTAGTCTTAGGTTTAGTTTTAGTTTAAGTCTTCAGAAGGAAAATGTTTATTAGTTTCAGCCACATTTGAATTGTTTGACAGTTTTAGTCTAGTTTTAGTCAAAAAAGTATTTGTCTTTTAACAAACTGATTTAGGTCAATAATACATAATAAAAAGTGAAATCAAGGTCGACAGGTTATAACAAGTAATTAATAAAACAAGTTAACCTTTTACATAATAACCAGACCCTTTACCAGACTGAAAGCTTTAGCCGAGACTTTCCCACCAACATGGAAGCGATGCTGCCGCGTTTTATTAACTGCTGCTGGACAGAAACTTTTATTTCTATTTTTCAGCTTTATTTCAGGAATTCATGCCCGACTTCATCATACAAACATGTCACACAAGAAAATAGCAGATCTATAAGTTCAACATAGAGCAACACATTGTGAGCTTGTTGTTTGGTTATTTTCATCAATAATTAGAAAATTAAAAGGTTTTAGACTCAGAAGGTTTCCAACCAACAGCAGATACTTTCTGATCTACTCAGGGTTCAGCTTTACACAGATAAAGTTCTAACTGTGGAATCAATTAGTCCAAAAAAACAAAGAGCAACAACATCCTGACTTTGGTAACTGTGGTTTTATTTCTGAGGATTTTCACTCCACCCTGAACACACACACGTCCAAAATATGAGCAAAGGATGAAGAACACACACTCAACGTGACCTGGTCTGCCAGAGAAACGATGGATTATAGTTAAAATATGTCCATATATCGTTTCCTCGCTTCCACCAAACCCTTCATCCACGCTGTCGTCATGGTTCATCTATGAACCAACGAACTGCTCGTCTGTGTCCACGCTGTCGTCATGGTTACTCTATGAACCAACGAACTGCTCGTCTGTGTCCACGCTGTCGTCATGGTTACTCTATGAACCAACGAACTGCTCGTCTGTGTCCACGCTACACGTCACGTGGTGGGCGTGGCCAACTGGCAGCTGACTGACAGGTTGCCTCACATCAGGCAGAAATGTCGTGTTTTTAATGTGGGACAATCAGCCCTTTAACATTCTCACAAACGTCTGGTCATTTTTAGCTCGTCACCGTCTCGTTATCGTCATGAAAAAAAGGTTCGTTAATTAAATAAATTTGTCATCGTTTTCACGGATAAAACGCCCAAGTTTGACTGAATTTCCTCTTATAACTGTAACATTTTAAATTTAGTTTTATAACTTACTTACTTATAAATGTTTGAACTGATTAATAATCCAGCGGAAAAAAACAACAAAAACTGAAGCGTGTCTGCGATGGGCTCTGGAATGGATCAAAACCAGGTCTTGAAGTACCTCACTAGTAAGATTTGCAGTTTCCTTTGAGCAGCAGGAAACTGCATCAAGGCCGTGCAAACATTTAGAACCACCAGCTTCGTTTTTAGCCTCGAAGGAAAGACAGGATTTAATCCTGAAGTAAAAACTCAGTTTTAGCTGAAATTGTTTTACAAGCTGCTGAAAATGTGGCGAAAAGAAGAGACTGTCTCTCTCCTTCATCTCACATCTTCGTATGGTTTTATTTCAACCGTTCAGGTCACATTTAATATTTTGACTAAAATATTTGATATTTGAGACCAGTAGACACAGACAAACCAACCTAAACCTTTCCCCTTCATTGTGATGCAGCTTTGTGTCATTTAATTTAGCATTAATAATAAGATCAGGACCAGGTCCAGCTGGGTAAGTGCAGGAAGATGGGAGGACTGTACCGTGACTCTGCTGCAGAGTTATGTCTGCTAGGCTTTGGTTTGTTCTCTCGTTGATGGAGGAGAAAGTGAGAGATGGCTGGAGGCAGATAGCATGAGGAGGAGGAGGAGGAGGAGGGGGAAGAGGTCTGGGACTGTAGCCCATTATTTCCTGCCCTGATGGAGCAGCTTCAGGCAGGTGTGGCCTGACTTCCCTGGTGTCCATCTCCGGCTCAGACACCGGGGAACACATTCACACCAACTCACCTGGCATTTCATTTAAATCACATCACTTCTCAATTTAGATATTTCCTCTCTTGTGGCTGAAAGAAACCAAATCAGTTCACAGGGAGGAAAACAGTGAGAGCAGAGGAGTTCCTGCTCGTCAGAGGAAGATGAAGACATAAAGAAGAGATGGAATTTATGGCTCTGTGAAGGATCTTCAGGAGCCGTTCCTGTCACAAAGCCAAAAAGACTTGGTTTTTCTTATTTTTTTATTTATTTATTTTTAGAATTCAATCAGGGGCAGCTCATCAGAATAATCATAAATCAAATTTACACACTCCACCAATATTTACTCTGTTAGTGGGAATTATTCCGAAATATTGGTTATGATTTCATTCGGCTTGTTTTTAGACTGTAACCAACCTGTAAAGGTGTCTCTTTACCCCTATGCTTCAACAGTAAGATCATTTGCTTTTCTCACCAAAACACTTTGTGGCACAACATAAACTAAACAGGCTGCAATGTGCAAAACAACTTACTTCAAAATGTCCCACCCAACAAGAAAGTTTTTTTAAAGCAGCCTTTGAGGTGAGGAGCCTCACCTCAGACAACAATCCAGCTGTACCTGGAAGGTTGAGGTACCAGGGATTAGCAATAAATACGTGTGCAAGCGTCTTGGCTGCTTCCATCCGTTCTTCTGTGGAGCTACACCCTGCCCTACGGTCTATATAACCTTTTGTTACCAGGTGCAGGTCTGCTGGGTCCACGATCATACTTTCAAGGTGTGGCGTGAACCAGGTAGGAGAAAGGCGGATGGAGGCGGTAGATGTTTCTTAGTCTATACAACAAAAATCACTGCTATAGCAAAGTACCAGAAAAACATACCAAAATGAAAAAAGTAAAAACAAAATAAACAGACTGGACTGAGGGAATGTCTCCAGTTTAACTATGTTTGCAGTGTGTGATGATAGTAACCGGTGCTTTGCTGGCTCGGTCATGCTTTTACGTTGCATTGCTAAAGTTGTAAAGTATGTTTAAAACACAGCTCTGTAAAGATGAAAGTCTGGTTTTTATTTTGGTTCGTATGAGTCATGACTTCATGGCAAAGAAAATAACAGAGAAGAGAAAATGTGATTTAATGTTAAGAGCAACAAAGGGCTGCATAAATAAAGTCAGTAACTTATATATACACTTTTTATATGTATTATTTTGCTTACATATTGTGTCCACATATGGTCTAAATCTAAAGATAAAGCCATCAGAACCACTGGTAGCTTTATTAATGGTAGCTATTCTATTCTACTATTCTACAAATCACAATGTAAATTTAAAATAAAATAAATATAATAGAAGCTTTTTATTTTCTAAAAGAATTTTATTGATTTTTTTTTTAAATTAATTAGCAAGTAAGACCAGGTGTGCACTGAACAGGAAGTAAAGAACAGAACATGCACATGGTAGATGGTACATGGTTTGTATTTATACAGCACTTTTCTGTACCTGGAACAACACCCAAACCGCTTTACGTTACACACCACGTTCACACACTCACACACTGCTGGCGGAAGCTGCTGTGCAGAGATATTAAGATGCATTTGTTTTAACAGCAGGTCTGTCTTTGTCAGGAGGAACGGCTGAATGTTGGACGAAGGTATTAATTTAGAAAAGGCTCAGCATTAAAATGGAGGGTGAGGATTTGAAGCATGTGCATGTTTGTGCACTTAAAACTGGACCCGGGCACCTAATTTTTTACTGCATGTGCATCTTTGTATGTATGACAAAAGCCGTTAAATTACAGTGTTTTCCAACTCAGCGACTTTGTTGCTATAATTATCGAGTATTCAGCGACTTTTTTCAAAGCAACTATCTACAAACTTGTCCTGCTGCTACTGGAGGCTGAAAGCTGGATCGTAGCGATGAGCAGAAGAAGCCGCTCGGAGAGCCGACGCTTTGTAGTGAAATCCTGACAATTATTAAAGAAATGTATACAAAGAGGTGGAAAACTGCCAAAATGAGTTAAAAAGGTATTCGTAGGTCCTGGCGAGCCCACGTGTGGGCTCAACATCAGGGGAGAAATAACTGACCAGTTTTTCTATATAAATACAACAAAACCTCAATTCTGCCTGAACCTGATGGAGAGTTGTTCATGTAAAACAGGGCTCCAGCATGTTGTTTCTCAGGTTATCTTACTGTAAAAGAAGTCAAAACCCCCAAATCTTCATGTTAGAATGACATGAAAACCTTTACAACACAACAAAGGTCTGTTTAGTAAGAGGATAACAACTACAGCTAAATACAGTTTTTCATACCTATGCATCATTTTCTAAAAAATATCAATAACCAGCAAATCATCTTAATAAAAATGACAACGTTCCCATACTGCTGTACAAAGCTGGAAACTCGCTCTATGAGACTTTACAGCTTCCTGAGGTGTTGTTCAGGTGTGTGAGGAAATCCCTGCTGCTGGGGCTCAGCTTCTTCTTCTATGGTTTTATTTGTTATCAGGATTGAGCACCTGCTACCTCAGACAACAGAAGGCAGAGTGTGGAGCAGGGCTTGGGCGTAATCTGCCTTCATAGACGTCAGAATCAGACTTTACACCTGCACCTCTGCAGCGGCATGTCCGGGGGATTTAAACCACCACCGGATGTCGGCCGGTGCCTCCCAGCAGTGAAGCCTCTCTTCCTTCAGAGGGGGCGGAGGAGGTGGTTCAGCTGAGGTTGGTGTAATTCATCCACTCAGGTTCTGATGTTGATGAGACACCTGTTTGGATCTTCCACTGAGCAGAGAGGACCTGCAGTCCACTGCTTCATCCATATCTTCTATTTTCATCTGTTGGCTGATCTAAATCCCATAACAGAGTATAAAATGTAAATACCTTCGTTTAAAAAGACGTTTGTCTGAGATTTTCCGGGGTCAAGGTGGTATTACAGTGATGGTATTATAGCGCTGTGCTATGGATCGATCAGAGCTGGAGATGGAGGCTGAGATCTGTGTGAGATAATCCCAGAGACAGGGTGCAGCTAAATGGATTAGTGGACAACCCGGGGACTCGTGCGGTGTTATCAGTGTGTATCTGTGTGACTTTCAGAGTGCAGTCAGGAGTAAATGTGTCTCTAATCCAGCAGAAACCTGCAGCTCCGCTTGGATTCTGTGGATGAAAGCTGCAGAGAAGATGAGCAACTTTATCTCAGCCACTCTGTCCGGGGTTGAGGTGGTGAAAGAGGACCTACCAGTCTCCGTGCTTGAAGGCTCTGGGTTTATTTTGGTCCAGTGTGACACCTTCCAAGAAATGAACCGAACAAACCAAAGAAGTGATGATTGTTTGGCTTTTCTTTGCTTTATATGTGTGTAATGGGTGAGAACGTGGGCGCAACAAGCTGATAATTCTGGTAAAAGTCTGGTAAAATGAGATAAAAAGATATTTTAAATACTTTAACTGTCATCCAGGTTCTGGTCAGCTTATGTTTTTAGAGCAAAATGCAGTGACTATAGACTTGTTTTGCTCTTAAAGATGTTTCATGCATGGATGCTTCTCATCTGGAAGATTTCCTCAGTTCTAGCTGAGCAGCAGGGAGAGCCAAGCATTTAAAAGCTCAGGTGAGAGTTGGGATGAAGAAGAAGGGCCAGAACATCAGAACACTGCAGACCAGTCGCCTGCATGTCGTCCTCCATCCTACCCCGACTGGCAAACATCATGAGATGCACGGATTCTCCAATCAGTGTCTGAACCGAGAGGGTCTGCTCATTTCTGGATCAGCTTCTTTCATTTTCAACAGATTCATAAATATTTCTGATTATCTGGAGATAACAGCTGCTGCATTATCACATACAGTATCTACAATATTCGTCTTTCATCCTAATTCAAACACTCACAGGCAGTTTTCTCTGTCCCCGTGAGGCTGCTGCAGCCTCTAGCTGAATCTAGCCAGCTAGCCGTCACTCAGCTCCATCTCATCCTGGTCCAGCATCAGCAGCTGCCAGCGAACGCCTCACCGCCGGTCCGTGGAACCCAACGGTCGTCTCGTCTCCTGAGAGCAAATCGCTTCAAACCCTCAAAGTTTCTTCACATTAACAGGCTCCTTCACAATGTTCCTGCCACAGGAAACATTATATTATATGCTTCAGAAAGCAGGTTTACTGAAAACTCAGAGTTGGTGAACCCAGAGTTTAAACTCAGTTTGTTTAACCCCCTTTCTGAAACGGGGCCCCGGTGAGTGGAATTTGTGTGTTAAACAGCAGGTGATTGGCACATTAAATTATATAAAACTAGCTAACTAAACTGTGTGTGTGTGTGTGTGTGTGTGTGTGTGTGTGTGCTTGTAAAAGAAACTTCGACCTGGCCGGTCTTGTGGACTGAGAGTCAGGAAGGGGAATTTAAAAACAGGCATCTTTGGTTAGAGGAGAAACGGAAAGTCGGTAAATGTTGGACATTTAAAGCTGGTAGAAACTATTTAAATGTACAAAGTTAACGCTTTATTAGCATGTTATTATAGTTAAATAAAAATGTCATCTTAGTCATCTTAAATGTCCATAAATAAGGACACCGTTTACACCATCAAATAAACAACTTACGTGTGTGTTTCTTTATTCAAGCTATTCCAAGAGTAGAATGTTTGCCTCTATATGTTTTCGTCAATTTTTATTTATTGAAAATGGATTTGTCTTGTTTGTCAGTGGCTGTTCGGTGGTTAATTAAAGTGCAGCTGTTAATCAATTCACATAAAACTTTATTTATAAGCGTTTCGCTTGCCAAAGGCAACACAAAGTGTTTTACATGATGAAAAAAATATATGCATATTAAAGTAAAACAAGCCTTCACACAATATATGACGTAGCAATTTAAAAACACACACAGACCTCCCTACATTATACACAAACAAGAACTCCATAGTTACTGTTTCTTAGTACAAAAATAACGAGGAAACAACATCTTGGGGATCCGATCACACCAAGAGCCAGCCCACCCATTTCCACCGAGACCAGCACAGCAACCACCCAGATCAGGGTGGACCAGAGTCCACATCACAGCTGTAGGACTGTATAGTGCAGTGCATGTTTACATGGTTTCAGTCTCCTTCATAGTCACGGTAAACACCGGCTTTCAGTCGCAGTAAAGCTGGACGAAACACCACCTTATAAGCTGGTTTTACTGGGACTAGAAGCTGATAGGAAGGCTTGATGAGCTGGTTTTACTGGGACTAAAAGCCAGTTGGAAGGCTTGATGAGCTGGTTTTACTGGGACTAAAAGCCAGTTGGAAGGCTTTATGAGCTGGTTTTACTGGGACTAAAAGCCAGTTGGAAGGCTTTATGAGCTGGTTTTACTGGGACTAAAAGCCAGTTGGAAGGCTTTATGAGCTGGTTTTACTGGGACTAAAAGCCAGTTGGAAGGCTTGATGAGCTGGTTTTACTGGGACTAAAAGCCAGTTGGAAGGCTTTATGAGCTGGTTTTACTGGGGCTAAAAGCCAGTTGGAAGGCTTCATGAGCTGGTTTTACTGGGACTAAAAGCCAGTTGGAAGGCTTTATGAGCTGGTTTTACTGGGACTAAAAGCCAGTTGGAAGGCTTTATGAGCTGGTTTTACTGGGACTAAAAGCCAGTTGGAAGGCTTGATGAGCTGGTTTTACTGGGACTAAAAGCCAGTTGGAAGGCTTGATGAGCTGGTTTTACTGGGACTAAAAGCCAGTTGGAAGGCTTTATGAGCTGGTTTTACTGGGACTAAAAGCCAGTTGGAAGGCTTTATGAGCTGGTTTTACTGGGACTAAAAGCCGGTTGGAAGGCTTTATGAGCTGGTTTTACTGGGACTAAAAGACAGTTGGAAGGCTCGATGAGCTGGTTTTACTGGGACTAAAAGCCGGTTAGAAGGCTTGATGAGCTGGTTTTACTGGTTTTACTGGGACTAAAAGCCGGTTAGAAGGCTTGATGAGCTGGCTTTACTGGGACTAAAAGCCGGTTGGAAGGCTTTATGAGCTGGTTTAACTGGGACTAAAAGCCGGTTGGAAGGCTTTATAAGCTGGTTTTACTGGGACTAAAAGCCGGTTGGAAGGCTTTATGAGCTGGTTTTACTGGGACTAAAAGCCGGTTGGAAGGCTTTATGAGCTGGTTTTACTGGGGCTAAAAGCCGGTTGGAAGGCTTTATAAGCTGGTTTTACTGGGACTAAAAGCCAGTTGGAAGGCTTGATGAGCTGGTTTTACTGGGACGAAAAGCCGGTTGGAAGGCTTGATGAGCTGGTTTTACTGTTACTAAAAGCCAGTTGGAAGGCTTTATGAGCTGGTTTTACTGGGGCTAAAAGCCGGTTGGAAGGCTTTATAAGCTGGTTTTACTGGGACTAAAAGCCAGTTGGAAGGCTTTATGAGCTGGTTTTACTGGGACTAAAAGCCGGTTGGAAGGCTTTATGAGCTGGTTTTACTGGGGCTAAAAGCCGGTTGGAAGGCTTTATAAGCTGGTTTTACTGGGACTAAAAGCCAGTTGGAAGGCTTTATGAGCTGGTTTTACTGGGGCTAAAAGCCGGTTGGAAGGCTTTATGAGCTGGTTTTACTGGGACTAAAAGCCAGTTGGAAGGCTTTATGAGCTGGTTTTACTGGGACTAAAAGCCGGTTGGAAGGCTTTATGAGCTGGTTTTACTGGGGCTAAAAGCCGGTTGGAAGGCTTTATAAGCTGGTTTTACTGGGACTAAAAGCCAGTTGGAAGGCTTGATGAGCTGGTTTTACTGGGGCTAAAAGCCGGTTGGAAGGCTTTATGAGCTGGTTTTACTGGGGCTAAAAGCCGGTTGGAAGGCTTTATAAGCTGGTTTTACTGGGACTAAAAGCCAGTTGGAAGGCTTTATGAGCTGGTTTTACTGGGGCTAAAAGCCGGTTGGAAGGCTTTATGAGCTGGTTTTACTGGGGCTAAAAGCCGGTTGGAAGGCTTTATAAGCTGGTTTTACTGGGACTAAAAGCCAGTTGGAAGGCTTTATGAGCTGGTTTTACTGGGGCTAAAAGCCGGTTGGAAGGCTTTATAAGCTGGTTTTACTGGGACTAAAAGCCAGTTGGAAGGCTTTATGAGCTGGTTTTACTGGGACTAAAAGCCAGTTGGAAGGCTTTATGAGCTGGTTTTACTGGGACTAAAAGCCAGTTGGAAGGCTTTATGAGCTGGTTTTACTGGGACTAAAAGCCAGTTGGAAGGCTTTATGAGCTGGTTTTACTGGGACTAAAAGCCGGTTGGAAGGCTTTATGAGCTGGTTTTACTGGGACTAAAAGACAGTTGGAAGGCTTTATGAGCTGGTTTTACTGGGACTAAAAGCCAGTTGGAAGGCTTTATGAGCAGGTTTTACTGGGACTAAAAGCCAGTTGGAAGGCTTTATGAGCTGGTTTTACTGGGACTAAAAGACAGTTGGAAGGCTCGATGAGCTGGTTTTACTGGGACTAAAAGCCGGTTAGAAGGCTTGATGAGCTGGTTTTACTGGTTTTACTGGGACTAAAAGCCGGTTAGAAGGCTTGATGAGCTGGCTTTACTGGGACTAAAAGCCGGTTGGAAGGCTTTATGAGCTGGTTTTACTGGGGCTAAAAGCCGGTTGGAAGGCTTTATAAGCTGGTTTTACTGGGACTAAAAGCCAGTTGGAAGGCTTTATGAGCTGGTTTTACTGGGGCTATAAAAGCCGGTTGGAAGGCTTTATAAGCTGGTTTTACTGGGACTAAAAGCCAGTTGGAAGGCTTGATGAGCTGGTTTTACTGGGACTAAAAGCCGGTTGGAAGGCTTGATGAGCTGGTTTTACTGTTACTAAAAGCCAGTTGGAAGGCTTTATGAGCTGGTTTTACTGGGGCTAAAAGCCGGTTGGAAGGCTTTATAAGCTGGTTTTACTGGGACTAAAAGCCAGTTGGAAGGCTTTATGAGCTGGTTTTACTGGGACTAAAAGCCGGTTGGAAGGCTTTATGAGCTGGTTTTACTGGGGCTAAAAGCCGGTTGGAAGGCTTTATAAGCTGGTTTTACTGGGACTAAAAGCCAGTTGGAAGGCTTTATGAGCTGGTTTTACTGGGGCTAAAAGCCGGTTGGAAGGCTTTATGAGCTGGTTTTACTGGGACTAAAAGCCAGTTGGAAGGCTTCATGAGCTGGTTTTACTGGGACTAAAAGCCGGTTGGAAGGCTTTATGAGCTGGTTTTACTGGGGCTAAAAGCCGGTTGGAAGGCTTGATGAGCTGGTTTTACTGGGACTAAAAGCCGGTTGGAAGGCTTTATGAGCTGGTTTTACTGGGACTAAAAGACGGTTGGAAGGCTTGATGAGCTGGTTTTACTGGGACTAAAAGACAGTTGGAAGGCTCGATGAGCTGGTTTTACTGGGACTAAAAGCCGGTTAGAAGGCTTGATGAGCTGGTTTTACTGGTTTTACTGGGACTAAAAGCCGGTTAGAAGGCTTTATGAGCTGGTTTTACTGGGACTAAAAGCCAGTTGGAAGGCTTCATGAGCTGGTTTTACTGGGACTAAAAGCCGGTTGGAAGGCTTTATGAGCTGGTTTTACTGGGGCTAAAAGCCGGTTGGAAGGCTTGATGAGCTGGTTTTACTGGGACTAAAAGCCGGTTGGAAGGCTTTATGAGCTGGTTTTACTGGGACTAAAAGACGGTTGGAAGGCTTGATGAGCTGGTTTTACTGGGACTAAAAGACAGTTGGAAGGCTCGATGAGCTGGTTTTACTGGGACTAAAAGCCGGTTAGAAGGCTTGATGAGCTGGTTTTACTGGTTTTACTGGGACTAAAAGCCGGTTAGAAGGCTTGATGAGCTGGCTTTACTGGGACTAAAAGCCGGTAGGAAGGCTTGATGAAGTGGTTTTACTGGGTTTACTAGGACTAAAAGCCTAAAAGTTTCCCCATTCAGATCTGTTCCTCTTCTGAGAACCATTCTTCCCTCTAAACACAGAGGAACCTTGTCTGACTGAATTTCCGGGAAGGGTTGGAAGTCCGGTTGCTGGATTAAAGGATTAAATAGCAAATTCTCATCCAGAGGTGGTCAAAGAAGTGGAGCCTCTTTTTGAAAAGCTCATCCATGGACAAGATTTGGGAATTAGTTTAATGGTCTCCTTTTCATACAAAACGTCAGCTGCTCTTAAACACAATAATATAATAATAAGTAACTTTGTACTGCCTGAAATGATGATTAAACTCGTGTATAAATCAACTTTCTACATAACCTGACCGGAAAACTTATCTGTTGGTTAATAACCTCTGTGAGAGGCGTCGGCCTGGATATGCATCAAATCTTCTGGTTTTAAGAAGGGATATGTTTGTTATGAAGGATTTTATTTCATTCCTTCCTTGGCAGAGCAAGTATGAAAGGCTTTACTGACCAATCTGATCGGGTTTTCCTCTAAACATGCCAACATGGTGTTATAACAAGCTCCATCATAAGACAGAGGCCGAGATGGCTCTGCGTGATTAATCTGGAAGATTTATTTAAACTAAATAATCCAAAGAAGGAAAAACCGACCCAGAGTTACAAATATGAGAGAGCAGAGGAAAGGAAGGAAGTCGGAAAACCGTGAGTTAAAATGAGAGCTAATGAAGAGGAAGAGTTTGAATAGTTTCTTTATTCTAACTTTAAGCTGAGGGTCCCTCTAGTAATAGCAGCTGCATGCTGGCTTCCTATTGGCTGCTCCTCATTAACCTGGTCTCCAGAGTAGAGGCGTCTCCTGCTCCTCTGCTGAGGTAATTAAAGACCTGCTGAACCTGCTTTAATTACAGGCAGCGGTAATGAAGACCTGTGGGTCACGGCGGGTTTCTGATGCAGCTTTTTAGAGGAACGGCAGCTGAAGGTCTCAACACTAATCAGCAGAAGGAAGTTACCATGCCAACCATTTACAGATTAATCTGGAAAGACTCAGTTTGGGATTTTAATCCTTCAGTTTAGTCCACACCGCCATCTGTCTGCCTGCAGTGTGGACAAGTCATCTATACTTGAGGTTCCTCAGGGTTCAGTGTTCAGACTCTATTTGTAGAGAAACACAGACATTAAAAACATCCTAACATGATGTTAGGTTAATTGATGACTCTAAATTCTCGTTAGGAGTGAGTGTGAACGGTTGTTTGTCCCCTAAGTGTTGGCCCTGTGATGGACCGGTGACCTGTCCACGGTGTACCTGCTTCTCACCTGTTAATGCTGGGATAGGCTCCAGCTTACCCGCTACCCCGCTATGAGAATGAGAACGAGTCCATTCCTGCATCAGACGCTGCATGCAGGACTTTGCAGACCACTTCAGAAATAAAATCAATGTTATTAGAACCAGTCTTTCATTTCAACGACATGTTGATTTTAACACTAGAAGTCCCAGGAATTTTGATATCTCCCTAAAGTCCCAGAGAAGGGTCGAAAGACCTTTAGTCCAAACTGACGACTCTGCTGGCAAAAATTAGCATCTCTTCATTTGTAAATGCAGCCATTACCTGAGGAATGCACCCATTGCATCCAGCCCCTCCTTGTTACCTTGAAACGTCTGGTAAATTCTGTGGCAGTGGGGGATGGTGGGCTGAGGGGGATAAATAGTAGCTAGCTTCACCTCCAACAAATAGAAGGAAGCAAAATGCAGAGGCGGCTTACAACTCAGCAGGCATTGGACCTGATCCTCAACGATACAAACCCTTGTGACTCAGATGGAGAAGAGATACAAATTCAGCTGGATTCGGACTCTGACTCTGAGCAGTCTTCAGGTAAGATTTGAAACTATTATTGAACTTTTTAGTATGACAAATTTCTTTCTTTCTGCTTTGTTCTGTACTGTGAGTTGCAACACTGGAATTTCTCCATTTTTGTACAAATAAAGGATTTTTTTAATCTTATTTCCAAAACATCCTATTTTCGTCCTCTGAAATTGTGAAATTGTTTACCTTGCAGATGATGAGACTGCTCCACTGCCAGAAAAGAGGGCTCGGTTGGGAAGTGAGAGGACAGAGATGGCTAAAGATGGCACAGTGTGGCATGAAGAACAGCTGGGGACATGTCTCAATTTCACC
Organism: Melanotaenia boesemani; assembly: GCF_017639745.1. Taxonomy (NCBI): domain Eukaryota; kingdom Metazoa; phylum Chordata; class Actinopteri; order Atheriniformes; family Melanotaeniidae; genus Melanotaenia; species Melanotaenia boesemani. The sequence continues at coordinate 2,057,638 of NC_055687.1, forward strand.
CCAATAGAACCATACGGCACAGATGGAGAGCCAACTGCTAAGGCCAGAAGAAGTATCCGGACTCGTCTTCAAAGCTTCTTCTGTTTTATAACACTTGAAATGCTTCGTAGCATTCAAGAATGGACCATTCAGCATGCACGGCAAAAGGAGCAGGCAGAATGGTTCATGAACCTCCCAGAACTAATGGCATTTATTGCAATTATTATCTTGCGGGGGGTGAAGAAAGTTCCATCACTACGTGACAATTGGTCAGCAGAGCTGGGAAACCCACGAATCATTGCTACTATGGCCCGAAACCGCTTCCAAAACATCATGCAACACCTACGCTTTGATAACATGTTCACACGCAGTGAGCGAGTGGAGACAAATAAGTTTGCTGCAATTTCTAATCTGTGGGAATCTTTTGTCAATAACTGCATCAGATCTTATAACCCTGGTCGACACATCACTATTGATGATCAGCTTTTCCCGACAAAGACTCGCTGCAGTTTTCTGCAGTACATTGCAACAAAACCGGACAAATTTGGCATAAAACCGGACAAATTTGGCATTAAGTTTTGGCTGGCTTGTGACTTGAAATCAAAGTACATTTGCAATATCCTGCCATATCTTGGCAAGGACCCCAGTCGTCCCAGTGGAGAGAGACTCTCTGAGAGTGTAGTGATGAGGCTGATGGAGCCGTTCATGGATAAGGGCAGAACTGTAACAACAGACAATTTTTTTACATCGCTGTCCCTTGCGCAACGACTGCTTAGCCGGAAAACCACCATCCTTGGCACAGTCAACAAGATTCGCCGGGAAATTCCTCAGTCAACTAGACAGAAGGACCACACTAAATTCACCACTCGAGTGTTTTCCACCACTGGTGCAACACTCACAGTATATGCGCCGAAACGGAAAAAGACTGTCTATCTTCTCAGCAGCATGCACAATGTGGTTGAGACTGAGAATACCACCAAAAGGAAGCCAAACACTGTCACACAATACAACACCACAAAGTGTGGTGTGGATGTGATGGACCAGATGGTGCGGGAGTACAGCGTGCGTGCAGGAACACGGAGATGGCCAGTCGCCGTGTTCTACAACATGATCGACATGGCGGCACTGAACGCTCATGTTCTTCATAAGGAATGCACCGGAGTGCAGGAGAGAAGAGTGGACTTCCTGGTTGAGCTCGCGAAAGAGTTGGCCAACTCTCATGTGAGTCAGAAGAAGGCACATAAGGAGCAACTGCTTCAGCAGCAACCTCCCACACCTAGCCCTGGGAAAAGGGCAAAATGTCAGGTCAACCATCGATGCAAGAACAATTGCGCAACTGTAAGATGTGTTGACTGCTACAAATACACATGTGGCAAATGCAGGATGGAGATACCATGGAAGTGCCAAGCATGTTTGGACTTAGCACAGACGGACTGCTGAAAGAGCAGAAAAGCCATTCACACAAGGGCATGCCACTGTAGCCTTGTGTAAATATTTGTGAAATTGTTTCATTACTTGCATTATTTTAACTGTTTTGTTGTTTTTTTTATGACAAAAATAAAAAGCATTGGAAAAAATTCACAGTTGTTCTTTTATATCTTTGTCATGTTGACATTTATGCCCTCTTGACTTAGACACTAATGCTTCTGGACATTTTACTCACAGACCCTGCCTGTACCACCACAATCAAAAAATGTTCATTTTAAATATTCAAAATTGTTCATTGCTTGGGCTTTTTGGACATAAGGTACATGAACATTGGGTTAGAAAGTTTGAAAAATTGGTCAAAAATTCTGAAAAATTTGTATTTTTTCATTTGTATGAAAAGAGGAGAGCTGGACCTTTTAAAGTGATTTTTTAAAAAAATATGAATTCATCATTTTGTCATATCATTCTAAATTGTTTGCTTTTTTATTGAAGGCCCACAATGATTATCTTTTTTTTTTCTTCTAAAAGCACACAAATGTGTCGAGGAGGTATATATCATATATCATATCAAATATATTTTTAATTATTTGAAATATACTAGAATGCAGGAAAACCTTTCTGAATCTGTTTGAGGTCTACTCCAATCTCATACTCAGGGGACCAAGCAGTGTCTCAAGCCAAGCTTTGGGCAAAAGTTGACAGTCCGGTTTCAAGAGTCTACAGTGTCTCCCCTAAGTATGCGCCCTCCTGGGGTGTGCCAGTAATTGACTCGTCTACAAACAAAAGAAGCTGTTCGCAGCTTAAGACAGGATTTTAGCTAAAATCCTACTGGTCAATCGACCCATCTCTGGGTTGTAAAGGTAGAAAGGTCCATTGACCCCTCTCTGGGACTTCTAGTGTTAACAGATCTGAACCTCTGTCTTTTTACTCTTTTGTTCTTAATTTATTTAATATTTTATTTCATATTATTTTATATTCTTTTTAACTAGTTTTATTACTTTTTTAGCACATTATTTTATATTAAGTCTTTCATGTGTATTTTTCATTATTGCTGCTTTTAGCGCTTCTTATTGTTTCTTCGGGTTGTTGAATCTTTGTTTTACCTCCCGTGTTTTCATCATGGCCGGGGGTTTTGCCTGCTTGGTTTGGGGGTTGTTGCCGCGGTGATCTGTCTTGTCTGGGTAGCTGGGGTCCTGCTGGTCTGGGTGGTTGCTATGGGAACGGCCTCTGTGGACATGGGTGTTCTGGCTCCTGGTGTGGACGGATCCCCGTGATATTGTTTCCTCTCAGCAGCATCAGGCCAGATGTTTATCACTTTAAAATTAGGGAGTTGTGTTTGTGCAGAATGCGGAATAAAGTTTGATTTAATTTGATTTGAATAATAATGATAATATTAATATTATTATTTTTATTTAAAAAATTTCTGTCATAATGACAAAAAACAATAAAATACTAACAACTCATGAAAGTGATTTTCTCTTTGTTGGAGCTTGAATGTGTGAATAAGGGGAACAAACAAAAGAAAGAGGAGAATAAACCTTCTTTCTTCTTCTGGTTTAATTTCCTTCCCCTCCAACATGGACTGAAGAATATTTGATTAAAAATCTGATCAGACTGGGAGAGGGGGTATTTTTCCTCCATTTTCGCTCCATGTGTGGGTATTTGGAGTTGGTGCTATTGACTGAAACAGCCGTATCGTCTCATGTTGTCCTTTTGTCCTGTGACAGAAGAAATGACCTCCTTTCATCCGTCTCCTCCTCCTCTCTGAGCCGTCACGCCTCCGGACAAACAAACTAGAGGTTTAATCTCTGCTGCTGCTGCTGTGTGGAAACCACACTGAGGATGTTGCTGGGAAACTCTCCTTCATTAAAGAGTTAGAATACGGCAACACACACTTCCACACACTCGCAGAGTTGCAGATGCTCTTTTAATCATGGCCGGGAATAATAATAAAAACTAAACTGGTAAATCTTTTACACAAACTTCACCTGCAAACAACAAGAAATCCAACTCTGTTGCACCCAGTTCGCTGAAAAGATTCTACAAAAAACACAGTATTCTATAAATTGTTTGACTCATATTAGAATGTATATTTATTTTTAGTCCCACATGCTCACATCTGTAAAGAGAAAGGCTTTAATGCATCATATGTGACACATACAGGGTGTGTCCCAATCCGACCACTTCTGTACTTCCAGCACTACATTTAGGTGCAAATTTCAGCATGAATTCTGAAAGAACCCGGATGCTGCCCTAAACTCGACTAAAAATCTAGCATGAAACGACGAACACTACGCCCACTAAACGGACGCCATCTTGCTGAAGTAGCGGAAGGGGAGCTGAATAATGGCGGCCAACGACTCAGCGGTACCGAAGCAGGCGGAGGCTGTTTAGTACAGATGTAAGTATGAAGTTATTCCATCATAATTCTAGCGGCAGCAAGCTGCAGATCTCTTCTGTCCCTGACCAGTTATGGATCAACAGCTGCAACGTAAATGTTATAGATAGAACCGTTTCCTGGGCCTGCAAAACCAGACAACCTGTGCACTGCCTGGACTGATTACCAGAGAGCCAATGACTCAATGCCACATACATGATCCTGGAAGGCCTGAAGCTGATCAACAACACCCTAAGAGCCTTCATGCAAACTCAATGAGGCTGTGGCAGACCATCCTGCAGGCCAACTTTCAAATGTGGTACATACCAAGGAGATGCTCTGTCCCCGCTGCTGCTCTGCATAGACCTGAACCCCCTCACAACCACCAGCGTGGGCCAGCACCCACCCCAATGTTCCAGCCGCACACCCCAGGGTGCACGCCCCAAACCAGGGCACCATCTACCGCTCCCCCCATCCTCCTACACACATAAACGTTGTTTATACACACACACATATATGTAGTTTTAATCATCAACACTGGATCAGAAGGCTGTAAGAGTTTATGTGTTCATGAGTCTGTGTGTCTCAGGTGATTCATGAACACGTATTAATGGTTTATTTTAAACTTTTTATTTTTAACACAGAAATGTCCGAGTTTTTAGGCTGAAGGTAAAAAATTTGTGTTAAATATAAACGTTTGTGTATTTCTTATAATTTGTATGTTTACATTTATTTAATGTGCAGAACATCTAGATATTTATCTGCATTTGAACTTTAACACACAAAATGGTATACACAGTTACAATCAAGTATCACACACACACACACCAATGATAATGACTGTTTTCTCCCATTAGAGCTACGGCCTCGGTTCAGAGGAGCTGATCTTCACACTCGGCTGTAGGTGAGGAGGCCTCATCATACACAAAGAGCAGAGATGAAACCTCGAGGTTTCCGACCCGGACACCCCCCTCTTCACCCAGCTCCACCTCGAGATCATGTCGAGATCCCTTCCAGATTCTTGTCCATCCAGACCACAATCCAGACAAAAATCACCCGAATTAAAAAAGAAACTAATCTTTCAGCTTGATGATCAAGAAGGGAACGTCTTCATACGTCATCACTGCAAACGGGTTATTAAAATAAATAAATAAAAACATGAAATCTCCCTTTATTAACCATTTAATAATCGATTCATTCTGGCCAGACTCTCATAATACAGACACACTCTGAAGTTACTGATAAATCCTTTATTTCCACAAGTCATTTTGTTATTGTTTTGCACACAATACTGCATGTTAACACAAAGATAGGCCATGTGACTCAACACCTGTCCTCCATCTTTGTTTTCTTTGTCCAGCACGAGGAACGAGCAAAAACATCTCAATGTTCTAAAGATGATGCTGCATGTGCATTTCATTATAAATGGGAGGAGAGTACCCTTTAGCTGATCTACAGAGGTTTTCCAGCATTTCTATCCCGTCCAGGAGGTTTACAATCCAGCCACTAAATGTAGTTTTATTCAGAGACTCTATCTGGTAAATCCACAATGATCCATGATAACAGCATTATTTATCACATTTCACCATAAAAACATCACCGTCACTACTATGTTGCTAAGAGACCTCTATTTAGACCTGGACATGACGATGAAGCCACTTCCTGTCAGACTTTTTGCTTCACATCTACTTTTCCAGCTTTTTCCAGGCGTGTTGCTGCATCAGATTCACTGTCAGCTAATATTTTCATCACATGGTGAAACGTCTCCGTTTCATCCTCTGACATGTTTTTATCTTCCACTGGGAATAAAATATGAGTTGATGAGACTCTGCTTTTGTTTTTATTTAACCCAGAGTCCCAGCTGTTTTAGTCAGCAGGTGTGAATGGTCCAATTATCCCAAACAGAAAACACCCCTGACCCCAGGATGGACAGGTGTTATGGCACAAAAAGACCAAACCATCACCATAATCAAACATAATGTCCAAAGATATTAATTTGTGCTTTTAAATCTACTCACACATTTTCATTTACACGTGAACATGCTTGAGAGTAGAGGAGCCCATCATCGGGCACATTGTAAACATCCGTCTTACTCATTACTCACTACCAGGAAACAGAAACCACAAGGACCGGGGGGTGGAGGGTGGAGGGTCCCACATGGAGATTTGCATGCAAAACAACAGCTCATGCATCTGCCTCGCCTTTAAAAAATATAAATAAAGAAATAAATAACAGTAGAGGATGCAGACGTCTGAAGGCAGCTCGCTTAGATTCAAAATGCTTTACAATATACCAAGGTTACGAAATATAGCAAATCCTTTAATAGACTCTTATAAAAACAAACAGGAGGGGGTGGGGTTGGTACATTCCTTCACTGGCTGGTTCCCGGCCGTCATGCTGTCTGCAGGGAAGCAGCGTTTGGATTGGTCGGTGTGCTTTTCATGACTCCTGAACACGTATCTGCTCAGCCGCTGTCGGCCCTGCATGCACGGTGGATGCTAAAGGTGCTACGTTTCCCAGACCTCCCTGACCCCCAACGTTTCCACGTGATGTTTTTACGCCCCAGAGCGCTCGTACTTCAGGAGGATACTCTGGAGATATTTTTAAATCTGCTTTCTGATCAGTTGCATTTACAAAAACATCAGTTCAGATGTAGAAAGGAGATGACAGATGATCAGAAAATGGTCTTAAGCAGCTAGCATGTCTTCATGATGCATGCATAATCTCCTTCTCCACCTTCTGCTTCACCAGCTTTGGTTGATGATTTGCATGAAAGTTTTTGCCTCCTTGTGCTATTTTGCTTTCAAGTTTAGCTTCATATTAACAAATAAAACATTCTGAACACACCGTTTGCTCCTGCTGTGACCGTAGATGATAACATGCATACTCTGGTTGGGGACTAGCAGCAGAAAAATGAGACCTGACCTGATTCTTGACCTCTGGTCTGGGTCAGAACTGAACAGATGTGTCCTGCTGACAGTGAAGGTCTAAAGTGACCCGTCTCCTCATGATAAAACACCGTAGCACCTTTAGCATCCGCCTTAACAAAGAACAAAAGACAGAAAATGTGTCGCTCGGTCCACGAGAGGATGTGCCGCCCCATGGCAGCTGATGCTCAGGGGCCAAACGGCCTGGAAGACTGGTACTGGCTGGGCACTTTGGGCTTGATGCCCTTGCTGTTGTAATAGTCAACCACTTGGTTGGGCACTTCTGCTAGCACGCTCTTAGCCAGAGCAGCTGGAGAGGCCTGAGGAGGGAAAAAGACACGGGTTCAGGCTTATAGGAATCCCCTCTGCAGCCTCACCTCCAGCCCTTTTGTGTGTCCATGAAGGGAAATTTAGTAAAAAAATATACAAATTACATCCAAAAAAATAAACACAGTTGTAACATAATTTAAAGACTCATTCAACCATTGATCTTTACCCTTCCCGACATGTTTTTATCTAACTTCTGGTTCTTTATTTTATGTAAATGTTTCAAATCAAGACTAATATCTGTGGGGATTGAACCTTTTTATGAGATGAAGCTTTGACACACACACACACACACATATATATATATATATATATATATATATATATATATATATATATATATATATATATATATATATATAAACCCTGACTGTAAGGTGGTGCTTGGCAGTGCGGACGGTGCTTCGACTTCTCGCTTTACATTTTATTTCCATCAGAGCTTCTCATGTCTGCTGCTGTTAAATGAAAAACTTTCTTCTGGAGTCAAAGACAGAAACTCTCATTCATCACAGATTAAACCCAGAAGGAAAACATCTCCAGTCTGAGCAGGGAAGATGGATCCTCCCTGTTCAGGATCAGCTGAAGTTGTAAAAGAGCCTAAATTCCTTTGTAAGAAGAATTTCACAGTTACGATTGGTTGGAAGGTCCCCGCCTCATCCGTCTTCCTAAAGGGTGGAAAAACACCAATCTCTTCAATTACTTCAGTGTTTCATCTCGTCCTCTTCCAGCGTGCTTCAGTCATGAATTTAAAACACTTTCCATCCGGTTTATTGCTTTTTCCAGACTACAACTACTTTGCTATCAGGAGGGGACGTTTTTTAAATTGATGCACCATCAGGTTCCCATTGAGGTTTTTAGCTGCTGAACAACAAAGGCTGTTAACAGATAAATGTGTCAGTAATAATCATTTAAAATCACTAGAGACAATGGGTGTTTGGAGATATTTAAAAAAGACATAGAAACTGTACATTTTGGATGGTATAGCAACACCTGCCAATAGAAATGACTTCTTTCTGATACCTGATGAGGTTTCTACCACATTAAAGGTAAAAATAACATCTGACCAAGAATTAGTAAATGTCTAAATAATAATAATACATTTTATTTAAAGGTGCCTTTCAGGACACTCAATGTCAAATAAGATTAAAATACAGGGAAGGAAGTAAAAACCCAAAACATATAAAAGCAGCGATAAAGGGAACAGTGAAATGGTGTTATTCCAGTCCCAGAGCTAGAAAGAACATGCTCGTCTAAAAAGATGTGTTTGAAGACGAGAATGTGACGGTTTTATGTTCAGGGCTGAAGGCTCTCAACCCCCATGGACAAGCGAGAGGATGAGTTTGATGGAGAAGGAAGATCTGAGAGTACGGCCGGGCATGTTGAGGAGATCGGTGAGAAGTAGAGCGGTGTGGTTGGTGAAACGTACGATTTCACAGATGAAACAGACCTTAATTGGAAGACACTGCTGCACTATGACAAAAGGAGAGGGTTCAGGAAATAGCAGGGTTTTGAACCAGTTGCAGGCAGGTGGACAGGTAGAGCTGGGCGGGTGTCAAAGGGAAAAGGTATATAATGAACAAGAAGGTCCAAGCACCGAACCCTGGGGTGCACCAGAGGACATGGGGGGGTTGGTTTGGGTGTAAATTATTTGTAACCAGCAGAGTTTCTGCTTTCATACGACTCCTTGTTTGTGTGGTTTTGATTGAAGTGGAGAAACTAGCAGAAGCTCTGGTGGACAGAGCGGTTTTCATGGTTTTCTTATGTTCCCATATAACTGCTGGGGTTTGAACTGTGTTTGGTTTGGATGCGGATGCTTGGTGGAGTATTTTTCCCGTCATGTTGCTATGCTACATGTTAGCATTGCTGCTCCCTGGTGTCTGCTAAGACGGTTTGTGTTGCAGGACCTCCCTCAGCCCCCTGCACGGGGGCCACTCATGGAAGAGGTTACAGATTCATTTCTTGAACTCACATGTTTGAAATTGCGGAAAGGGACGAACTGGACGATGTCCCGGAGCACCGGTTCTCCTTTGGGCGAGCGGAGGATCCCGTCATCGCAGTCCAGCATCTGCATGTCGCTGAAGTCGGCATTCCCGATCCCAACGATGATGACGGACATGGGGAGGTGGGAGGCCTGGACGATGGCCTCCCTGGTGTCCGCCATGTCGGTGATGACGCCGTCCGTAAGGATCAGCAGGATGAAGTATTGCTGTTGGCATCAATGTGAAGAGAGAAAGTTAATCATCCCAGTTCAGGCTGCTAGCTCTGTTTACTGGGAATGTTGGAATTCTAGTGGGGAACAATACTGTGCATGTTTTTAACTGGCTGGAGAAAAATTAGCTCTAAAAACAGAAGTTCTTACAGTGTTTTGGTGGCTGACAAGATGTCTGAAAAGCTTTCATTTCCTGTTTGTTATTCTCTGATCCTGAAAGGGCAACCTGTCAGAGCGCCTGTCAGGTAGCAGAAAGACTGGGAAACTTCTATCCTCAAAGTCTTTCCAACATCAGATAAAAAGATTTCTAACCTGATGATCAGACGTGGCTTCAAACCATCTGGTGCTTTTATATTTCCATTCTTGACAGAAGTATTTCTGACATTGTTCATGTTTACAGCTGCCTGCAATGCTATGATTGTCTCAGATATTCAGAGATAATCCTCTTGTCAAATTCTCTACCTTTAGCTGTGGCTCCCACAGTGCTCATAGTGGGTAACGACCAAAAAAACAGACCTTTATTTTTCTACTGGGATAAATTCCAGTTATTCTTGTTTTTCTGAGGTAAGGTGTCTCTTTCTACCAGGGTCATGTATCTCTTCAACATGGATGTAGGAGGTCAGGTGGATGGTCAGATGAGAGATGCTCATCAGTTCATCTCCAATCAAAGTGTTCCTTACCTCGGCAAAATGAGGTATTCCAGGTTGATGTGAACATGTTACAGGATAGAGAGGTGATTTAACACCTGCCAACCTGCCAAATGGGGCTTAAAATTCAGTTTGGTGGTTATAAATAAAAACTTACAGCCACTTTGGTGATGATGGTTGGTCATTTCTTAACGATAAAATATTCAGATTCATTATGACTGATCTTTACATAGAACCCCAACCACCCAAAATCTGGTGGATGCCTCAGCTGGAGATAAAGTTTTACTACACAGGTAGCACTGAAGGTGGTCTCACCATGGCCTCTTTGGTGTGGACCTCCTGTGAGGCAGTTTTGGCGACCTTCTGGATGATTGGGGCGATGTTGGTGGGGCCATAGAGCTGCAGCTTAGGTAGGCAGGCTTGGTAGGCCTCCACCACACCCTGGATACCTGACAACAAAATGTGGGACAAACAAAGACTGTGCACATCATGCTGGGTGGAGCAAAGGGGGCCATCTTAGTGGCCTTGTTGACTGCACCCTGTGGCCAGTCTCCTCTCAGTTTTATTACACTTAGACTTAAATCACAAGAAACACAACACACAAATAAATGGACTTTTGGGGCCCTAGGCTCTGTGCTCTGGTCTCCCCGGATCCCATAATTCAAAATAACTAAATAAAAAATGTGATTGTCAAGAGGAGCCCATAAAGCTCCCCTTGTCACATCGCAGCGGAGGTGAGGAAGTGGACCCAAATACAGGATGTAAAGGCAGGAGGCAGACGGAAAGCAGGAATCAGGTTTATGACACAGAAGAACCAGGAAACACAACACCAACACCACAACAAATCAAACAAGGTGAACTAATGAACAGGAACAACAAAGAATCCAACACACCAGGGAAGGAACTACAAAGTAAAACAGGAAACCAGACAAGACATGAGAGTAAAACTAAACCAAATACACACAGACCATGACACAGGAAGAAGATACAAGCTCCACATAGAAGGGCTTGAACCAGGAACCTTCTTCGTGTGAGGCAACGAAGCTGACCACCACCCCACCATGCAGCCCGACCACTACCAGGCTAAAATGTATTACAAGTCTGTAAACAACGGCAGAGATGCAGATTTCTGATGCTACAGTGTGCCTGTTTTTTATTTTTCAATTGAAGCTTTTAGCTACAGTATGGTTTTTATCAGGAGAAAAACTACTCTCCTGTCTCCTCTGAGTGTTTAGAGATGTCCCAGCGCAGCTCGAGGCAGCACTGATGCGATTTTAGTAACTGAAGGTCACAGAGACACACATTCAGACTTCATTAAAAGTGTTGATGCTGAAGTCTCTCTGAGCTCATCAATGACCTTTAGCAGTCAAGAGAGTAGACCTTTCACCAGCTATCCTAAATATACACAGTTTTTGCAATACTTGTGAAACATGGACAAATTTGTAAAAGTACCAGTAGGAAATGATGATGAATTAACAATGGAGCATTGTTGCCAATTGGTATAAAAAGTAGATAATGGCTGTACTAAAAATCATTAAGATTTGCTAAATGATATCATCTAATTTGCATAATTACCTGGTACATATAATTTTTAAGGAAGCTACAGCAGAGAGGAATAATGTCGTAGGAGAGGCAAAAAGTAAAGACCATAAATATCATCATGTTTTTAGGGAGGAAGTGGAACCAAAAGCCTGATGCTGGGACTGATCCTGGAAGCTGGGACGGATACTGAGACTAATGCTGGAACTGATGCTAAGAGCTGGGACTGATGCTGGGAGTGGGGACTGATGCCAGGAGCTGGGACTGATGCTGGGAGCTGGGACTGATGCCGGCAGCTGGGACTGATGCCAGGAGCTGGGACTGATGCTGGGACTAATGCTGAGACTAATGCTGGTACTGATACCGGAAACTGAGACTGATGCTGGGACTGATCCTGGGAGTTGGGATTGATGACGGGAGATGGGACTGATGCCAGGAGCTGGGACTGATGCTGAGAGTGGGGACTGATGCTGGGACTGATCCTGGGAGTTGGGATTGATGATGGGAGATGGGACTGATGCCGGGAGCTGGGACTGATGCTGGGAGCTGGGACTGATGCCGGCAGCTGGGACTGATGCCAGGAGCTGGGACTGATGCTGGGACTAATGCTGAGACTAATGCTGGTACTGATACCGGAAACTGAGACTGATGCTGGGACTGATCCTGGGAGTTGGGATTGATGACGGGAGATGGGACTGATGCCAGGAGCTGGGACTGATGCTGAGAGTGGGGACTGATGCTGGGACTGATCCTGGGAGTTGGGATTGATGATGGGAGATGGGACTGATGCCGGGAGCTGGGACTGATGCTGGGACTGATCCTGGAAGTTGGGATTGATGATGGAAGATGGGACTGATGCTGGGAGTGGGGACTGATGCTGAGAGCTGGGACTGATGCCAGAAGCTGGGACTGATGCTGTGAGTGGGGACTGATGCTGAGAGCTGGGACTGATGCCAGGAGCTGGGACTGATACTGGGAGCTGGGACTGATGCTGGGACTGATCCTGGGAGTTGGGATTGATGATGAAAGATGGGACTGATGCTGGGAGTGGGGACTGATGCTGAGAGCTGGGACTGATGCCAGAAGCTGAGACTGATGCTGGAAGCTGGGACTGATGCCGGCAGCTGGGACTGATGCCAGGAGCTGGGACTGATGCTGGGAGTGGGGACTGATGCTGATAGCTGGGACTGATGCCAGAAGCTGGGACTGATGCTGTGAGTGGGGACTGATGCTGAGAGCTGGGACTGATGCCAGGAGCTGGGACTGATACTGGGAGCTGGGACTGATGCTGGGACTGATCCTGGAAGTTGGGATTGATGATGGAAGATGGGACTGATGCTGGGAGTGGGGACTGATGCCAGAAGCTGGGACTGATGCTGTGAGTGGGGACTGATGCTGAGAGCTGGGACTGATGCCAGGAGCTGGGACTGATACTGGGAGCTGGGACTGATGCTGATAGCTGGGACTGATGCCGGGAGCTGGGACTGATGCTGGGACTGATCCTGGGAGCTGGGAGTGATGCTGAGAGGTGGGACTGATGCTGAGAGCTGGGACTGATGCTGGGAGCTGGGACTGATGCTGGCAGAAGGTACTGATGCTGGGACTGATCCTGGGAGCTGGGACTGATGCTGGGACTGATCCTGGGAGCTGGGACTGATGCTGGGACTGATCCTGGGAGTTGGGATTGATGATGGGAGCTGGGACTGATGCTGGGAGCTGGGACTGATGCTGGGACTGATCCTGGGAGCTGGGACTGATGCTGGGACTGATCCTGGGAGTTGGGATTGATGATGGGAGCTGGGACTGATGCTGGGAGCTGGGACTGATGCTGGGACTGATCCTGGGAGCTGGGACTGATGCTGGGACTGATCCTGGGAGCTGGGACTGATGCTGGGACTGATCCTGGGAGTTGGGATTGATGATGGGAGCTGGGACTGATGCTGGGAGCTGGGACTGATGCTGGGAGCTGGGACTGATGCTGGGACTGATCCTGGGAGTTGGGATTGATGATGGGAGCTGGGACTGATGCTGAGAACTGGGACTGATGCTGGCAGAAGGTACTGATGCTGGGACTGATCCTGGGAGCTGGGACTGATGATGGGAGCTGGGACTGATGCTGCTGGAGGACTATGGCTTGTGTGAGTGCTTTTGGATGGGGGAAGGGGAAAAAGTAAACAATACAGGCTTTCAATTCAGTCTCCAAAAGTCTCCAATAACACCAGAAGAAGTCACTGGAGGGGTCTGAGAATGTGGTTAGCATAAAGTAATAATAATTTTGCTAAGACCCACCACTCCGCCAAAAAAGAAAAACGGCAGTGCATATCTTGACCTGCTCATAACAAGGTAATGGACAAGTAGTGGTAATAGTAATGAAGAGAAACCATAGGTGTTGTTTGTCTCAAAATATCATCAGTGGACAGCAAGAAGCGACTTGGGGTAACCTTCTGAACACAAACATAATACTGGTGGTTACTTTAGAAATAAACTTCTTAGCTGTGGTCATTAGCAGAGTTGTTTTACTAAAGCAGCATCCACCTCAACTCACCTCATATGAAGTAGTGTGTAGAGTCTAAGAAGCCTCACACAGTAGCAGAGGAATTAATACACACCTTCACCGTTATCTTTAGCCTCACAGCATCATTCCCCAAGTCATATTTTAAGGTTTTATAGACAATCATGCACAGTCAGCAATATTAGGAGAGTACAGTCAGGCAGATTAGCCAAAATATGACTTAGCATGTGAGGCTAATGATTTGGCTAATTAATGTAAGACTATCTTTCTAACAAATCTAATTCATCTGTGTTCCTTGTGCATCCAGCATTTTCTCTCTAATCACTTTTAGTGTTAGGACCTCATGTTATTTGCCTTCTGCCTAGCCCCCTTGGACATCTTTACTTACCTGTTTTATCCTATGGGACATTGATTTTACCTTTCTCATCCAGTTGTGTGACAGAGATACAACTTGTGTTGGTCAAAAGCACAAAACTTTGGCTAAAAATGTTACCTAAAAGATGTACAACCCTGGTTCCAAAACAGTTAGATTACAGCTGGAAAAGTAATTGCTGCAAATCAAACAACTCGAGGAGCATTTGAGAACTAATCAGGTTACTGGCAACAGGTCAGTAACATGACTGGGTATAAAAGGAGCATTTCAGAGAGGCAGAGTCTCTCAAACGGAAAGATGGACAGAGGTTTTTACAGATGTGTTGCTGCCACCAGATTCAAAACGAGCTCATACTGTTTATAAAATGGTAAAAATGATCTGATATGTTGCTCATGTTCTCCTGGGATAAAATATGGCTTGATGAGATTCGGTTTTTATCTATATTTTACCGACTCCTGACTTTTTTTGGAATTAGGGTTGTAAAATTCCTACATTTCCCCCTCTGAGTCATCAGATTTCAGCATCCCTCTAGTGATGACGCTGTTAGTGATGTAATAATGCTGACATACAACAACACTGTTGAATAAAACAACAGAACCCCGTTAGAAGGCAGACGTTGACTTTTAAATGATTGATTCTCTTTCTCTAAACTACTGTACGTGGCCTGTGTTGTTACACCAGGCTTACACCATTTAAAACCTACTTATCCAGGGGCTGAAACTTCAACTAAAACTTTTTATTTCTCAATTTCTGAAGAATCAAGAGACTTGAGATTAAAATAAAATGAAACCTTAAAGCTTGAGTTTCTATTGTATTTGTCACATATTGATTGTGTGGACTTAAAATGTTGATTCAAGGCATCATATCAGGCTTGAAATGTAAAATCTGTTGCATCAGGACATAACGAGTTAACAGGGAGATGAAACTTCTGGATCTGGGGAAGAACAAACCTCCAGATGAGTGAAGGTTCCTGAAGGTCAGGACGTAGATTAGAAAGCCATCAGCTGATCAGAGTTCTGTTCTGATCAATTTGATCAAACAAAGGTAGCAACCACACAGGAAGAAGGGAGACTTTCTTCTCTATGGAGAATTTCATTTGATGGCTTATAGTCGTACAGTTTAAAGTTGTTGTTTTTCCTCCAGTCTGAGAATCACTGAATTATTGACATTTGCCTGGAGGCCGAGTCCTCTGACACAGCAACAGGAAATCTGAGCTTTAATTACTGATATTTAGTGGCACATTAATGTTTATTTAAAGACAGAATAAATCACATAAAGCTGGTCAGACTCTTTCATATCGTGAGTGAACTCCAACTGAAGATGTTCAGCTTTTAGAGTTTAGCTTCACATGAAAATGTGAAAAAAAACTCATAAAATGTACAGCTAGGAAAACCAAATCAAATCTAAATTTTCTTTCTTATTTTATTTTATTCTACCTGCATAAAAAGAGACACAGGTAGCAAAAATGTTTGGCCCAAATGAGGCCTTGACTTGCGACTGAATGAGTGCGGATAGCAAACCTCAGTCACAAGAGGAAGGAAGGCTTCCCTATCTGATCCCGACAAAACTGGAAGGTTTAATAGAGCAGAGGTAACAGTGGCAGCGTTCTGTACAGCCTGAAGACCGTTTAGCTCTTTCTTATTTAAAGAAGTAAAAACGCTGTTACAGTAGTCCAGACAGGAATAAATAAAAAGCATGGATCACCATCTCAGGTTCAGTCTTTCACACCAAAGTTCTCAGATGAAAGAAGCAGTTTCTTACAAATATGTCTCCATTTAAAAGGGAAATTCACTGGTTTTTATTTACCAAGAAGCTTTGTTACAAGAAAGAAAACAATCTGCCAAACACTCATTTACTGACTTCTTTAGAAACTTTAAGACATGCGTTTTTAACACGTCAGCAGGTTATATCAGAGGACTTCTTCACACATACGTTCCTGGGGTCCTTTATGGGGCTGCTGATGGGGCTCAAAACAAAAGGAGACAGAGGCCTCTGGTCGGTGGCCCCCAGACTCTGGAACACTTCCTTTGACTCTGTACTGGTGGTGGGCTCTGTACTGGTCTACTCTGTACTGGTCTACTCTGTACTGGTCCACTCTGTACTGGTCTACTCTGTACTGGTCCACTCTGTACTGGTCCACTCTGTACTGGTCTACTCTGTACTGGTCTACTCTGTACTGGTGGTGGAC
This sequence comes from Melanotaenia boesemani, assembly GCF_017639745.1. NCBI lineage: Eukaryota > Metazoa > Chordata > Actinopteri > Atheriniformes > Melanotaeniidae > Melanotaenia > Melanotaenia boesemani. Next base: position 2,074,145 of record NC_055687.1, read on the forward strand.
TCTGTACTGGTCTACTCTGTACTGGTCTACTCTGTACTGGTCCACTCTGTACTGGTCTACTCTGTACTGGTCTACTCTGTACTGGTGGTGGACTCTGTACTGGTCTACTCTGTACTGGTCTACTCTGTACTGGTGGTGGACTCTGTACTGGTCTACTCTGTACTGGTCTACTCTGTACTGGTCCACTCTGTACTGGTCTACTCTGTACTGGTCCATTCTGTACTGGTCCACTCTGTACTGGTCTACTCTGTACTGGTTCACTCTGTACTGGTCTACTCTGTACTGGTCCACTCTGTACTGGTCCACTCTGTACTGGTCTACTCTGTACTGGTCCACTCTGTACTGGTCTACTCTGTACTGGTCCACTCTGTACTGGTCTACTCTGTACTGGTCCACTCTGTACTGGTCCACTCTGTACTGGTCCACTCTGTACTGGTCTACTCTGTACTGGTCCACTCTGTACTGGTCTACTCTGTACTGGTCTACTCTGTACTGGTCCACTCTGTACTGGTCCACTCTGTACTGGTCTACTCTGTACTGGTCCACTCTGTACTGATCTACTCTGTAGACACAGTGGGGGGTGTTGGGGTGGATGGGGGGTGTTGGGGTGGATGGGGTGGATGGGGGGTGGGTAAAGCAGGATTTCTCATTGTTCGCTGTCTCTGATGCTCCGTTTCAGACGTGTCTTGTTTCCTCCCAGCTGGCTCGGTTGTCTCCAGCTTCATCGCTACACCTGCATCCTCTCTGGTCACCTCTGCCGTATTAAACCCTCCAGTTTTGTTCTGGTTCTGCTTCCCAACCTGCTTCAGATTCTTCTTAAATTACTACTGTTGTTACATGATGTTGTTTTCCTGGATTCACATCCAGACTTGTTTTGAGAAACGCTCTGGGTTTAGTTCAAAGGAAATTAAAAGATTTCCTTTAAATGTTTTTTCTTTTCCTGAACCATGAGATATAAGTCATCCTCAAACAGACGACAACGTCTCAGGCATCATGTTGGGAATTTAAACCTTGAGGGGGAAAAAAAGTCTGATTATTTTTGTGGCGTCTTCCATCTGTCCTCTGACCCCTGTCGCAGGCCTACATGTGGACATTTAAAAAGCAGATCAGGAGCCTCCGGAGACGCCTGGAAACCATCCTCAGTTCTTGCATCAGGATCCAGATCGATGGAGCGGACCCGACGCCATCAAACTAATTCTCACATCAAAGCCTTTCCTTTACGCTCTGACTTCTGAGGCTCGGTGTTCAATGTTTGAGACGTTTTTTCTTTCTTTCATTTTGTTCAGACACGGTGTAATCAAAGCACTTACCTGCACACTCCGGGTTGTCCTCGTTAAAATTCACAGCGAAGTCGTGGGAGACCTGCAGAGGAGGGCGACATACAGGAAGTCTGGTTTCATCTTTGATCAAAAATCTCCTACAGAAAACCTTCAACCATGAAATAACTACTCTGAAATAACTTGTTCGTCCCTCTTAATCATTTTCTTCCATTTTTCTTTTTCAGCTGATGGACTCCCTCCAGGTAAGCTCAGGTGAGGTGGGACCGGGATCTCCAGCAGACGGATGCTGCAGCAGAAGAAGCTTTTAGATTCATCCTTTCGCCAACACCCCTGAACCAAATGAATGGCTTATTACCAAGGCAAGGTCATCTGTACGTCACATGTCATGTAGAAGACAAATTAAAGTGCTTTACATAAACATTAAAAGCATCACAGCAGGATGCAGGAAGCAATAACAAGAGCATTAAAGAAAACTTTAAATGAAATTAATAAAACAGAAAGAAAAAGCTCAACTAAAACATGAAATGCCAGAAATAACGTTCCAGTGTGAGGAATTAACCCAGCCTCTGCAGAGCTGAGCGACATGTGGATGAGGGAATCTAACCTTTGATTCAGGTGTGCTGGAGGAACGGGATGCATCTAAAAGTCTCAGGGTAGTGGCTCTCAGGACTGAGCTGGCATACAAGAACCACAAACCACAGACTCACACAGGGAGAATTCCTACCGATGCCGCTCCCATGTGGCTGAGCGAGAGAAATTACACAACATTTCTAGAGGTTTCCAGCCTCCAAACATGCACCATTCTGACGGGCTCATAAGAGGCGAATCCAGCTGAGAAAGACCTGGTCCCACAACCCAGGGTGGATCTGATGATCTGGTACCAGGTCATCAGTCAGGATGCCATGACTGATCTGGTGATAGATTAACCACAAACCTCACGTCAGGTTCTGATATGGCTGACGACAGCTGCATCTCACCAGGGATGTGTTCAGGTGTAGTAGAAGCAAAATAAATAAAAGAAATTGTGACACAAATCTCCGCTGGACCAACAGGTGGAGGCAGACGGCCGCCCGCCCTGAGTCTGCTTCCTGCTAGCGGTGGGGATGTGGGGGCTGAACGGAGCTAATCAGAAGCTGTTAGAAATGATGTGAAAGCAGCATCAGCCCAGCAGGTGCTGCACGGCATCATTGGAGGGCAAATGAGGAGGCAGGGAGAGGTAGGACGGATCCAACGGCACCCCGGGGTGTGGAGGACGGGGACGTGGAGGTGTAATCACCGGCTGTTGACTGGCTCGGCTTCAGCCTCTCTAAGCGTGCATGCTGGGAGAGGCGGCGAGCCGGGCAGGTAATTACCTTAAAGTCGGGAGGGATCCGAGCTCCGAAGCCGAACGCCGGAAACATTTTGTCACTGAGAGGAAAAAAAAGAGAAAATTAGAAGTTAAAAATGGAAAATGGAGGAGGAGGAGATGATTGGCTGCTAACAGAAAGGAAACTGATTGGCCGAGACGTGACTACTTCCTGCAGTTAGCTGTGGAGCAAGAAGACATTTATTACTGAAACAAACATGATGTTAGAAAGGAAGTGAATTCATCCATCTTTCCATCTTCCACCCATCTCCCTAAGTTCATCCCTGATGACATCATGGAAAAAAGACACATGACATCATCAGCTAGCTCATCAATGATAGGTTCAGCCTTAAATTTACTGAAAATGGGTTAAAAAAATATGATTTTGATCACATGAGCCGGAGGCGTCTGGTACGGGGTCGGAGGGTTAGGATCCGGTTTCAGAGTGTAACATCAGGTCAAATATTTATTAAGTGTCTGCATTTTACACCAGGTGTGTGTGTGTTGCGTAACGGCTGTGCCGCGGTTTCGTTCTGACCTCCGTGGCGCGTCAATCCACACCGGGAGCGTGTGGGTTGCAGAGCGCCCGCGAGGTCAGTCCACCTAACTGAATCCACAAGGTCACGAAATCACAGGAGAACTTTGTGATTTCACTTCCAGGATAAACGTCTCATCGTCCATGATGACCATGAGACCTCCTGACTGGTTAATGACCGAATGTTTCCATGGTTCAGCAGCACAAATCTGCACAGGGGCTTTTATTCTGAAAGTTACCAGAAGCTTTTATTCTGCTCCCGTGTCTGATTTCCTGTCTGGTTCGATCTGAACTGCTGAGCTTGACACATTCTGGATGTTTGCTCCGTCAAAAATAGACGGATAAACGCGTATGTTTAGCAGAGAGCCATGACAAGGCGCTTCTGGTGGGAATCAAACCATCGACTAAAGAGCCTGCAAATAGCAACGGAGGCCACGGCACAGCCAGAACGCGGAACTGCGGTGGAAAGGGGGGTTAGGGTAACAGTTTAGTCCCAGCTGAGAACTTAGTCCTACCCTCAAACTTAAGAATAAAATCTACTTAACAACTTTCTCAGGTCTAAGAATCCTCCGACTCCTCCAGACCTGTAGACCTGCAGACCTCCAGACCTCCAGACCTGCAGACCTCCAGACCTGTAGACCTGCAGACCTGCAGCCCTCCAGACCTGCAGACCTCCAGACCTGCAGACCCCCAGACCTGCAGACCTCCAGACCTGCAGACCTGCAGCCTTTCAGACCTGCAGACCTCCAGACCTGTAGACCTGCAGACCCCCAGACCTCCAGACCCCCAGACCTGTAGACCTGCAGACCCCCAGACCTGCAGATCTGCAGACCTCCAGACCTGTAGACCTGCAGACCCCCAGACCTGCAGACCTCCAGACCTCCAGACCTGCAGACCTGCAGCCCTCCAGATCTGTAGACCTGCAGACCCCCAGACCTGTAGACCTGCAGACCCCCAGACCTGTAGACCTGCAGACCCCCAGACCTGTAGACCTGCAGACCCCCAGACCTGCAGACCTCCAGACCTGTAGACCTGCAGACCCCCAGACCTGCAGACCTGTAGACCTGTAGACCTGCAGACCTGTAGACCTGCAGACCTCCAGACCTGCAGACCTGTAGACCTGTAGACCTGCAGACCTCCAGACCTGCAGACCTGCAGACCCCCAGACCTGCAGACCTCCAGACCTCCAGACCTGCAGCCCTCCAGACCTGTAGACCTGTAGACCTGCAGACCTCCAGACCCCCAGACCTGCAGACCTGTAGACCTGCAGACCCCCAGACCTGCAGACCTGCAGACCTCCAGACCTATAGACCTGCAGACCCCCAGACCTGCAGACCTCCAGACCTGCAGATCTGCAGACCTCCAGACCTGTAGACGTGCAGACCCCCAGACCTGCAGACCTCCAGACCTGCAGACCTGCAGCCCTCCAGACCTGTAGACCTGTAGACCTGCAGACCTGCAGACCCCCAGACCTGCAGACCTCCACACCTGTAGACCTGCAGACCCCCAGACCTGCAGACCTGCAGACCTGTAGACCTGCAGACCTCCAGACCCCCAGACCTGCAGACCTGTAGACCTGCAGACCCCCAGACCTGCAGACCTGCAGACCTCCAGATCTGTAGACCTGCAGACCCCCAGACCTGCAGACCTCCAGACCTATAGACCTGCAGACCCCCAGACCTGCAGACCTCCAGACCTGCAGAGGTGTCCTGAAGTGGTTCGGAGTCGCCTGTAGAACATCGCTATCCAACTCGCAGTCCAGCAGGTTTTCCACGTCTCTGCCGGACTCACGTTAATGGGTCGTTGCTCAGAACGGGTCTTGGATTCATTTCATTTGAGTCGGGTGAGCTGGATCAGAAGGCTCGAGACGCATTTAGCTGCTTTGTAGTTTCCTCCCACGTTTCTTTTATCGCGTCTATAATTTATAATTTCTCTGTTATGACGTCTTTTCTCAGGTCGACTAACTCTACAGCAGGAGCGTCTTTTTTCTTTCTGGTTTTCTTTCTGATTTCATGCTGGTTTCAGCGACTGTAACTACAGTAGAAACAGAGAAGGTCAGTTAACCACACACCAGTTTCCAGTTAGTCGCCTAATTAATGAATTTGAAAGGAAAGGCTCATTTATTTGTAGCAGATTTAAGCTTCACACGAAACATCCATCACGTAAAAGCAGAAGACATCATCTGACGTTCTGTTTACAGCAAACTGATCTAGTATTAGTTTGTTTTTCATACCAAGGCGCTTTACAGAGTTTGTAATTGTAGAGAAAAGACTTATTATTTCTGGGTAAATAATTTCCAAGCAGAAACACCAAAAGACTGAAAAGGTGTTAAGCGGTAGATGGTAAATAATTCATGTAATCAAACTTTTGGTATTTTTATTAGGACTGAAGTTGACTGAAAGAGCTGAGCAGAAAATGTGGAAAAGAACATGAATCCGTAATGTTTTATAGTAGTTTGCAGACAGGTCTTTTTGTCCTTTAATGAGCAGAAATGCTGGTAAATTTGTCCCTGATGTCCTGTTGGCTTTTCTGAAAACTGAAATTGGAATTTTATGTATAAAAATCTTCACTTGTGGGGTAACACGACCAGAACGGTGGCTGGAAGTTTGCCAGAAAGGACAAAAAGTCCCCAGAAAGGGTTAACGTCTCCATGATCTGATTCTCAGCCCCAACTCGCAACTTCAACTCAACTTTATTGTCACTTCCTACATATTGTTTATTAAACAGAATGAAATGCCACTGAGTTTCTGATCAGACTGTAACTGGTGTTTTAGCTCAGGATGCTTTATTTTCAGTTTTTCTTCTAATGGACGATAAAAGTCAAAGTCAAAAAGGCTTCAGGATCACATGAGCCTGTAGAGACCACAAAACCCGTCTTTATTTGAAACTGAAAAACTGTTTAAAAAACTGAAATTTAAGCGATAAGGAAGAGGAGAAAAAGCATCTTTAACTGTGCTCTCTGTTCTCAGAGGTAGAGATGTCGGCTGACATCCTCTGAGCTCTGATAAAACTGCTGTATGTGACGTCCTGGCTGGTGTCGGAGCGCTGTGATTGGTTGGTTTGGACCAACCTGTCGTAGTCCTGGCAGATCTCCCCCACCGCCACCAGAGCCTTCAGGTACTCGTTGGGCTGGTAAGGGTGGATGTAGTGCAGAGAGCAGCTGTTACGAGGATCTCCGTTAGAAGCGGTGAAGTCGACGGCCACCTGCAGAGAAACCAGACAATCACAGCCGAGTCGGCTTTATTTAAACCTTATAATATACAATGTCTATAGATAGATAGATAGATAGATAGATAGATAGATAGATAGAGAGATAGATAGATAGATAGATAGATAGATAGATAGATAGATAGATAGATAGATAGATAGATAGATAGATAGATAGATAGATAGATAGATAGATGAATAGATAGATAGATAGATAGATAGATAGATAGATAGATAGATAGAGAGATAGATAGATAGATAGATAGATAGATAGATAGATAGATAGATAGATAGATGAATAGATAGATAGATAGATA
>NC_055687.1:2083328-2090828 GCF_017639745.1 Melanotaenia boesemani
AACTAGATTTGTAACTACGGGCAACAACAGCATCTTTAGTAACAGATGAAACCAGCATATCTTCTCTGTTAGATGGTGGAAGAGCATCACCACACAAGCCAGCCGCTGCCTGACTGAAAGCTGGTGTGACGCATGAAAAGCAGTTTGGTTTCAATAAAAGAGAAACATTTTCTCCACTCAGTCAACTGTAAGCTACAGCTTCCTCGGAGACAGAAGAAACTATTTAACACACCTTCCCAGCTCCTCTCCTTCATCTGTTTACATGATAAGCGAGTTTCTTCCGTCTCAGAGAGAAGAAACTGACTGGGTGCAGAAAACAGAGACTTTGATGAAACATTTAAAGGTTGAGGGAGACGGAGGCGGCTTTGACATGACGAGCTGCAGATTTAACGTGTTTACATGTGGTAACAGCAGGAAGACACCACCTTTGTGTCACCACAGACTTTAAAAACTGAACAACATGAAATTTTCTATTCATCATTTTACTGTTGCCTAACAGCACAGCAGCTGTGATGCTGTAAACGGGGCGTTTGGCACAGTGTTGCAGATTAATGGGCTCACGTCTGTAATTACAACCTCTTCTGCTGGATTATTGTTCACAGACCTCACGTTCACAACGGTCCTTACTGCACCCTGCGAGGAAGCTGAAGCCTGAAGCAGCTCCTAACGACGAGGCCTCCATACCGAACAACCCTGCCTCAGGCCTGCTACGTCCAAGATTACCGAGAGAGTTGTTTTTAACCAGATCAACCATTTTTTAATCTAAGTGGAAATCTTCATGAATAATCACACCTCGGACCTCATCATCATCACAGTGTTAGTTACTGAAAAAAAGTAGTTACTTCATTCAAAAAGTAACTCAGTTACTTTGTCGATTACTTATGTCAAAAAGTAATTGATTACTGTTAAAAGTAACTTTTTAGTTACTTTTGTAAAAGAAACTTAAACTAAAAATGATCCTATTAATAACCTTATAATTTAGTTTTCTACGAAATATAAAACAAGCTTAAACATGAAGTAATTTTTCATCACTAATTTATTCAAATCATCACAGCTGATTATTAACAGCAGTTAAAATGAAATCTATGCTGCATGTTGATCCCTCCAACGTACCATCTTTCTCCTGCGATTTATTTGATTTACATATTTACATAGTTAATCGCAGGCATTGTTGCTGTGTTTCTGTCAGGAGAAGCTGTGTGTGTGTTTGGGTAGAGGTGTGGCGGTTCGGACGTCCGCGGTAACAAAAAAACAAAACAAAAAACAAACAAACAAAAAAAAAAAAAAAAAAAACGTAAGTGACGATATTTACAAGCGACTTCACAGAATAACAGAACAAGCAAACTTTGCAACGCTGTCCATGTCGTGCTGCATCACCGCCGTAAACAGGAAGCAGATCACAGCTGCTGGCCAACACGTACTCGTTTAGCTAACACACCGTAGCTAACAGTAACCGAGTTGCTTTATTCAAAGACTAATGCATCACCCCCCTCAAACAGGCCTTGTTTCTGCTGGATCTCAGCAGTCCATTTCAAACTGTACATCGGTGGTTCCCAACCTGTCTTCCTTGAGGATCCCCTTTATGCAACCACAAAAAAGCTATGGACCCCAAACCCACCCACGTCATGTTGAAACCATGCTCAACCAGCTTCTCACCATAAATGATTCGTTCTAGCTGACACTGTCCCGCCGTTTGATTACTTAAACCAGCTATTGACATATAACCTCACGGTCACCAGGATGGACATGAACTACTCTACCACTGTAGCCTCACCAGCTCACTGAATTCACTAAACCAAAGGACCTGGACCAGAACAGACCTCACTAACCAGAACTTTGACAGTAATGATCACAGTTATGCAGACGATACACAACTTTATGTGTCTCTGTCACCAGACGACTGCAGCACAACAGACTTACTGTGTATGTCTGAAGTAAATCTGGATGAGAAAGATTTTTCTACAATTAAATGAAGATAAATTATTATTTTTATTATTCTGTTTGGTAGCAAAGAGAAGAGGGTCAGCATTGGTAAAAATCCGGAGAGTCGGACTCCTAAAATCAAGGTTGGAAACCTTGTCAGTGTTGGTCACCAAAGCAGCATTTTACCAACTCAGAAACATCAACTTCCAGTAAGACCAGTAGAAACTCTTCCATGTGGTCATCTTCAGCAGACTGGATTACTGGACTGGTCTTTTAACTAGACTTCCCAAGAAGACCATAAAACATCTGCAGCTCATCCAGATGTTGCTGCTGATGAGACTAACTCTTTCATCTGTGGAGATTAAGCATCTCCTGCTCTGTGGCTCAGACCACATCCGACCACAGCTGGAGCAGATATTTACAGTCATGTGATGAGATTCTAAAGTTCTGAACTGAAACCAGCGCTTTTGAAAGTTTGGTTCAGAAAGAGTTGTTAATGACTTTCTAATTGAGGTCATTAATGGAGGTTGCTGTTTTTGTCCTAAATGGCACATTTTTTGCACATCAGTTCATTTTCTGCCACTTAGTCTTGACCGGGTCAGAGTTTGATGAGAGCTCCTGAACCCCCCCTCTCTCTGCAGCCGGGCATGACACCAATGCCACCATCCACCCACATCTCTCCAGCTGGTCTTGGATCTGTTGTTACCTTCATGCCGGCTAAAACATACTGAAACTGACGTCAGATGAAACAGGTCTGTGTGTGATCAGTGTTTGTAATAATGATGATACATTTTATCTTTCACAACACACAATGACATATTAACATACTACATCAAATAAAAAAGGAAGTTTTGTGGCAGAGGTTCGTGAATAAAGGTAAAGATCTTGAAATAGGAAAAGACTTGATGGTACGACTGGGTGGTGGTGAAGAGTTTGCACACAAAACTGTGTGCGAGACTCTGATTACGAGACTTTAATTAGCCTGAGACTCTGCATGCGAATTTTGTCCATATCTTTAAAAATCTATCTGATTGGATGGTGACTAATCAAACTATCCAATCAGAGAACAGACGGCTTCCCGTCCTTCTGAACCGCTGCAGACGCAGAAAGGACCCCCCACTTCCGCACCCCAATACTCACACCTATGTCCTCACCCACTCCACTCATTCTGGCACACACACACACACACACACACACACACACACACACACACACACACACACACAACCCCCTCCCTCCCCCCGTCCACTCACATACCAGTATGTACAAGCAAGCATACACAAACACATACACACACACATACTTGCACATACTAAAAGACTAAAGTGAGGTTGAGCACAGATGAGCCTGGTAAGGAAACACTATCACAGGGAGCCGTCTGCACCGGGAGCTGTTCACAGGTCACGGCCGCCATGACACCGACCCAGGACACCGACCCAGGGCACCGACCCAGGACACCGACCCAGGGCACCGACCCAGGACACCGACCCAGGACACCGACCCAGGGCACCGACCCATGACACCGACCCAGGACACCGACCCATGACACCGACCCAGGACACCGACCCAGGGCACCGACCCAGGACACCGACCAAGGGCACCAACCCAGGACACCGACCCAGGACACCGACCCAGGGCACACGGCCAAGTGAGAGTCAGAGGAGCCACCCAACCAGACCGAAAGAACCCGCAGGACAGAGCCGCCACAGCCGATGAAAGCCCCCGGTGCAGAGAGCCCCCTCCGAGGAAACACTGGAGAAATAACCTAAAAATAATATAAATAGAATAAAAGCATAGAATAAATAAATAAAGGGGAATAAAATAAATAAAAATAAAATGAATAAATATTAAGTAAAAGCTAAATTAAAAAGGTGGGTCTTGAGCCTGCTCTTAAAAACATTAACGTTCTCTGCAGCCCTGAGCTCCTCCGGCAGGCTGTTCCACAGACGAGGGCCATACCACTGGAAAGCTGCCTCTCCGTGAGTATGTGTCCTGACTTTAGGTACAGTCAGGAGGCCAGTACCGGAAGACCTCAGGGGCCGCGAGGGTTCATAAGGTAAAAGCAAATCTGAAAGATAAGAAGGCCCAAGACCATTAAGACATTTAAAAACCAATAAGAGAACCTTAAAATTGATCCTGAAACACACGGGGAGCCAATGCAGTGATTCTAAAACCGGTGTAATGTGGGCCCGCCCTCTGGTCTTCGTCAGCACACGAGCAGCTGAGTTCTGTAGGAGTTGTAGAGGTCCAATACTCTTTTTGGGAAGACCAGAGAGCAGGGCATTACAGTAGTCAATACGACTGGTGATAAAAGCATGCATCAGTATCTCCGTGTCGGCCTGAGAGAGAATGGGACGAACTCTGGCTATGTTTTTTAGGTGATAAAATCCTATTTTAGTAACATGTTTAATATGTGGAATAAAACCAAGCTCAGAGTCAAAAATAACGCCCAGGTTTTTTACTTGTGATGATGGGTTTAATGCAGATGCCTGTAATTTAGCTAAGAGTTTCTCTCTCTGAGCCTCAGGACCAATGATTAAAACTTCAGTTTTGTCCTGGTTAAGCTGTAAAAAGTTTTCTGCCATCCAGGATTTGATATCTAAAATACAGTTGAAAAGGGCATCCATTGGTCTCGTGTCATCAGGAGACATGGAGATGTACAACTGAGTATCATCAGCATAACTGTGGAAGTTTACTCCATGCCTCCTGATGACACTGCCAAGAGGGAGCATATACAAATTAAAAATAACAGGGCCTAAAACTGACCCTTGGGGCACACCACATGTCATTTTATGGATCTTAGAGGAGCATGTATCCAAACTTACCATATAAGTTCTGTCTGTGAGATAGGAAGTGAACCAGTTGTGAACAGCACCAAAGAGGCCCACCGGGTGTTTCAGTCTGTTTAAAAGAATAGTGTGGTCTACTGTGTCAAAGGCTGCGCTAAGATCCAGTAGCACCAAGACTGAGAGGTTCTGTGAGTCACGGTTAATCCTAAAATCATTTAAAACCTTCAGGAGAGCAGTCTCTGTGCTGTGGTTCACCCTAAATCCAGACTGATATATCTCAAGGATATTTCTACTATTTAAAAATCATTAAGCTGAATAAAAACCAGTTTTTCTAAAATTTTACTTAAAAATGGTAAGTTGGATACAGGTCTATAGTTATTAAGATCATTACAATCCAAATTGCTCTTCTTCAGAAGGGGCCTCACCACCGCCGTTTTAAAGGCTGCAGGGAAGACGCCCATCTGAAGAGAGCAATTTATCATGTATAAATCTCGTCTTTAAAAAATCCATAAAATGATTTAAAAAGTGAAGTGGGAATTGGGTCTAAAAGACATGTGGTGGGTTTTACTGTGGAGAAAACTTTATCAAGGATCTCAGCATTAACCAGGACAAAACTGTCCAGTGTCTCCTCAGTTAAAACCAAGCACTCAGATGTGTTCGTGTTCTGGTTGGATAAAATACCACATCTGATGGCACTGATTTTACCTCTGAAGTGGTCTGCAAACTGCTCACAGAGAGAGTCTGTTGGGGTTCGCTGGGAGCTGTTAAAATCAGGGTTACATAGGTGATCGATGGTGGAAAAAAGAACCTTGGGATTATTTTTATTGTTACTGATTATTTTTGCGAAGTACATGTTTCTTGAGTTCCCTACGATCCCCCAAACCCCCCTCAGCCCCCTTCAAACCCCTGCACCTCCCTGCCCCACAATTTCGAACCTGAGGGAGATGAAACTGTAAAACACTGATTGTAAAATAAAAAATCAGCAAAGAAAAGAACAAACATCTGGAAGTATGGCTGGATTCCTGTCGTTCTCATCTGCTGGATCTACGGTGACCAGCTAGAATTTTCTGATTAAAAAGTCTCAAAGCTCAGCTGACTTATTGAAAACAACCTGAGAGCATCACTCTTCAGGTTCAGCTTGGGCTCCGACTCCATTCAGCTTTAATTCATAATTCATCATGTCCCACATGATGAAGGTGCTGGAGAAGCTGGTCTTGGCCCACCTCAGACTACAGGTGAGAACCAGCCACGCCTGGTCGAGGACTCAGACTGATGTTGTGGACAGGAAGCTTCGTATTTAGGTGCAATTTCCTGAGGAAACTCAAATCTTTCAGCAAGTGCATCAAGAAATTTGACATTTTCTTTGCTGTGGTACGCAGGGGCAGCAGCATCGGACAGAAACGGGATCGACAATCTGATCAGGAAGTCTGGTTCTGCAAACCAGACCACACTTCATACCCTCTTCCCCACATCCTGGACCGACAGTGGAGCCCCATATCCAACAAACGTACTCAGCTCTGATGCCAGACAGAGACAGGAAGTCTTTCCTCCTATGAGCAATAACTGCTCCATGCATCATGTCATCCCTCAGTTCAGACTGATTATGTGTTTACTAATAGTTTTTATGCTGTAGTTTTTTCATTTTATATTCACTCTTTTCACTTTATATTGATTTTTGGTACGTTTTCAATGCTGTTATAACAAAAGAAGTTCCCTGTTTGGGATTGAAAAGTTTCTTTCTATCTATGGACGCTGAAGCCAGCAGCATCCAGTCCTCTTCTGAAAAAGAAACTCACAAAGACACAGATGGAAGTGTTGCTTCTCCTCTGCAGGAGGATGAGGAGGATGAGGGCCTTTGACCAGCCAACCCCAGGGGCCCGTCAGTCCATCCACGTTAGAAGCAACAACTTGAATGTTTTCACATAAACAGGCTGCAGCCACACATCTTCTAACTACTGCAACACAGTCTGACAGCAGGGACGAGAAATAATCCCGGTCTTTGCAGTTGTTCTCCGATTTATTTTAAAGTGTCGAGAAATCAAAAACATCTAAAAGTTTCTGAAAATCTGCAGCGAAACGGCACAAATTTGCTTCTGAGATCAGAGTTAACTCCTTCCTGCTTCCTTCCAGTCTGTCGGGACTGGTCCAGCTGGTGAGAACTGGTGCGAAGTGGGACATGGAAGGAGGTGAACGTGTCGCCTTGGTTACCGTTTCCATAGTGACAACAGACATATGCACATGAAGACATTTAAAGACCTGGATATGATGTGTGTGTGTGCGTGTGTGTGTGTGTGTGCTCTCACAGTAAACTGTATCTGACAGCCTCCCATGATGTAATCCAGGAAGGAGTGCATCTTGATGATCTGCAAACAGAAAATTGACAGTTCCATCGATGCTTCTGACCCATGAACAGCTGAACAGTGGAAAATAATGTAAAATGTCTTTGTGGACGTTTTTGTCCACTGATGACCTTAAAGAAAAATTAAAGTTCTTCAAGAGAATCACTTTCTAACAAAACAGTTCTCCTAAATGGTCTGAATGGAGAAAAACATCCCGATGACCTACAAGGGCTCAGCTCCTTAGAACTGGACCGACTCTGGTTCTGGCTCAGATACTGGATTTAGATTTATCCCATATGTAATTAGAAAGCGATGACACTGGATCAGGACTTTTGATCATACCTTTATTATCACAGAGCAGCTGACACTTATTCCACCTGAGATGATACCAGTTACCATGGTAACTGGTGTTAAAGACATGTTCATATAAAGCAATAAAGTGCAACTAT
>NC_055687.1:2095828-2113328 GCF_017639745.1 Melanotaenia boesemani
TGCCTCCTCCAGGAACCAATCAGATGACTTTCATTCCCTCTGGTCCCCTGTGACTGGCTACATCACCTAATGTAGGTGGAGGATTGCGGCTTCGCTGGGATGGGGGTGGATATGGGTGGGGGGTCCCTGGTGGCTTCGGGTCTCCAGTTGTCTCCTGGGAGGGGATCTCGGCTGCTCCGCTGCTGGGTCAGCTGGGGGTTCCGGTCTGGGCGGGCGGCATTGGGTGGGCCCCGGGGTGGGACTGCCTCGTGGCGGTGGGGGGTGGCTGCCGGGGTGCCTGGGTCGGTGTCCGTCGGCCCCTGGCCGTGTGGCCGGTCGGGCCCGGGGTGGGCCGGGTGGGGGCCCCGGGCTCTGGGGTGTCGGGTCTCCCCCCTCTCCTGGGGGTGGGGGGTCTGCCGCTGCTGGGGGGGGCTGGGCCCGTCCGGATGTGCCGTACCGGGGGTTGGTCCGTGCCCTGGTGCTTGGTCGCAGCCCCGGAACCTGGGTGGGGGTGTGTTTGTATATAGGTGGGTGTGTGTGTGTGTGTGTGTGTGTGTCTCTAGGTATGCGGGTGTGTGGGTGGGTGTAGAGGGATGTGTGTGCTGTATGTGTGTGTGGGTGTGTATGAAGGTCTAGGTGTGTGCGTGTATGTGTGTGTGAGTGGTGTGCGGGTGTGTGTGTGGAGGTCTATGTGGGATGTGTGTGTGGGTGTGTGTGAAGGTGTGTATATATGAGTGTGTGCACGTGGAGGTCGAGGTGTGTGTGGAGGAGTGAAGGAGTGGGTGGAGGCGTGAGTATGTATGGAGGTGCTTATGTGTATATGCAGGTATGTATGTGAGTGCGTGTGTAGTGGTGTATGTGTATGGAGGGGTATGAGAGTGTGTGTGTATGTGGGCACCGGTGTGTGTGTTTATAGGTATGTGCGTGAAGTGTGTGTGTGGAGGTATGTGCACGTATTGAGGTGTTGGTGTATAGAGGTGTGTGAGAGGGTGTGTGAGTGGCTGGGGAAAAAAAAAAAAAAAAAAAAAAGTGTGTGCGTTTGCAGGGGGTTAGGACGTGTCCTCTGGGGGGCGCCCTGGCCGGGTGTTGGGGGCGTGGGCCTGGGGTTCCTTCCTTTGCCTCGCCCCCCTCCCACTCAGAAAGAGGAAAGTGGCCCCTTGGGCTGGTGGCTGGCCCCTGGGGGGGTTCGTGGCGTGCCTGGGTTGGGGTGCCTGCTCCGGGCCTGTGACGCCCTTCGGGGCCGGCGGGGGACGGGGGCGCCCTAAGCCACTGGCGGGTCGTCTTCCAGGGGGGAGGCTTACTCCCCTCTGGACCTACATCTCCTGACCCCTCCCCTCCCCCACTCTTCACTACATACACAGGTAGGGCTGTGGGAGGTGTGCTTGTTGCGCTGGGCGGGGCAGGGGGGTCATCATAGTGGCCCTGTTGCTTCGCCGAGCGGCAGCATGCCTCCCAGCTTTTAATTCCACTTAGTCACTGAGCACAAATAACATTTGCAACATACAAACACGTTTTGGGGGGTGGAACATGCGAGGTCAGGTGGGGTGGGACTGCTCAGGTGGCCCCACCCCCTCCTCAATGCAGTTACTGCCCCCCAATTTTAACCCTCTTTTTTTAATTGCAAACAGGACATAATATATTCCATCACTAGTGGGGGAGGGAGGGGGGATGGGGTCTTCAAGCGCCCCTGTCTCCATGGATGGCCCGGGGGCGGGGCGGGCCGGGTGGCCTGTCGCGTTGGCCCGGGGCGTAGGCGGGCTGTCCCGGGGGGTTTTGGCTGCTGGCCCTGGGGGGAAGGTGCTGTTTTGGGGGTGGGGAGTGGGGGGGCGGGGGCGGGGGTGGGGGGTTGGGGGCCTGGCTCGTGTCTCCTCGCCTCCTGGCTGGGGCTGTCCCCCCGTGGGGTGGCGGGAGGATGGTGGTGGGGGGATGGTGTTTGTGTGTGTGTGTTGGGGGGGGGGGGTGGTGGTGTGTGGGTGGGAGAGTGGTGTGGGTGTGGGGGGATGGGTGGTGGAGGGATGGTGTGTGGGAGGGTGGGGTGTGTGGAGGTGGATGCGTGGTGTGTGGGAGGGGGGGTGGTGTGGGTGTGGGAGGATGAATGGTGGAGGGATGATGTATGTGTGGGAGGATGGGGTATGTGTGGGAGAATGTATGATGCAGGGATGGGGGAGTGTGTGGGAGGATGGATGGTGGAAGGATGGTGTGTGTGCGGGAGGATGGATGGTGTATGGGAGGGAGGATGGTGTGTGTGTGGGGGAGTGGTGTATGTTTGGGAGAGTGGGTGATGGAGGGGTGGTGTGTGTGTGTGGGAGGATGGGGTACGTGAAGGTGGATGTTTGGTGTAGGAGAATGATGTATGTGTGGGAGGATGGGTAGTGGAAGGAAGGTGTGTGTGTGTGTGTATGGGAGGTGTGAAGGTGGATGAATGGTGTGTGAGAGGGAGGATGGTGTATGTGTGGGAGGATGAGTGGTGGAGGGATGATGTGTGTGTGGGAGGATGGGATAGGTGTGGGAGAGTGTATGGTGGAAGGATGGTGAGTGTGTGGGAGGAAGGATGGTGTGTGTGCGGAAGGATGGATGGTGGAAGGATGGTGTGTGTGTGTGGGAGGACAGAGTATGTGAGGGTTGAATGGTGTATGCGTGGGAGGATAAATGGAGGAGTGGAAGGAGAGTGTGTGTGTTTGTGTGTGTGTGTGTTGGTCTGGGGGGGGGGCAGGACTGGTTCTCGGGGTGTGCGGCTGGGCGCTGGGGTGTGGGGCTGGCCCTCGGCCTGTGGGGGGGGGGGGTGTCCCTGCACTCCTGGGCCAGGGCCCTCTGCCCCGTCTGTCCCGGGCGGCCGGTGCCCGGGGGGGGTCGGGGACTGCTGGCCTCGGCCCGCCGGGGCCGGTGCCCTGTGTCCGCGGGGCGGCTCCTGCTGGAGTCTCCTGCTGCTGCCTTCCTGGGCGGGCGAGTGGTCGTCTCTGTGGACCGGTCGGGATCTGTTGCCTGCGGGGGGGCTGGTGGCCTGGGTCTCGGGACCGCTGGCCTGACTCTGGCCTCTGTTCAAGTGAGGTGGCATCTGCATGATCACTCTGCATGGTCACTCCTTCCTGAACGTCTCCACACAGTCTTTGCGTCGCCGTGTGGCCGAGTTCTCCAACACATCCACACAGGTTTCTCTGCGCGTGTTCTTGAATACAGCAGTTTCACTTATATCTATTATCATATTTTGTTTCTTTTTTTAATTATTTCTGTTCTTATTATTATTATTACCCTTACTCTTATTATTATTACTACTACTATTATTATTATTACTATTATTGTGATTATTATTATTGTTACTATTATCAACTAGTTGTGTAATGGCCTACTGGCCAGGATGATCTTAGCTATATATGTTGTAAGTAGTATGGATTACATGGTCTTCTGTATGATGTTTCAAGTCCCCACCCGCACTCCCCACACCCTTTCTGTCCCTCTCTCTCCCCTCCCTCTTCTCTCTACTTTCTTTTCTCTCTCTCTCTCTCTGTCCCCTCCGGTCGAGTCCAGCATTAAGAGTCTGATTTAATAAAGTTTTTCATCAAGAGGGACTTTATACATGTAGTATAAATCCCTGCTTGATAGAGTAAAATTGCCCAGCACCAGACAGCAGCCAGACAATCATTCTGTTTGCAACGATGCTGGACAAGACAGGAAAAAAAAAAAAATTCAGTTTGGGAGTAGTAGCCTAGTGGTTACAGAGGTGGGATGGATTCAAGTCCCCAGGCTGGCAACTAAGGTGGGCCCCTGAGCAAGGCCCTGAACCCCCAACTGCTCCGCAGTCACTGGAATCTGGCAGCCCTGTGCTCCCAGCAACTAGAATGGTTTAAATGCAGAGAAAGAATTTCCCAGCTTGGGATTAATAAGGTATAATAACAAAAATAACAAAGACTTCCACATCCGTCATGTTTAAGATGAGCTGCATCCACCACTAACACTGGGCTGTAAACAGTGACCGCCAGGACCGGCCTGTTCTGGTCTGCGTTGGAAGGCGGTTTTATCCAGAACCGTAACACCAGAGACGTCTGACTCCTCGTCGCTGATAATGAGCCTGAACAGGTTGAGTCTCAGCTGAGGAACCTCCTCTCCGACTGTTTGTGCTGCGTTGGCGTCCTCTGTGGATTTCCAGAGCAAACAGGCAGCATATGGAGACAGACTGGCGTGAACGATGGCTGGGGAACGGAGTAATTAGTGGCAGCTCGTCGTGCTTCTGACAGTCGTGTCTTCATTAATTCAGGATGGCGTCCTCATGGCAGAGCATCGAGTAAACTGCAGTGTTTTTGCCGCAGAGAAGTGTTATTAAAGAGCGGTCGTGATGTTAATTGGCACTTTCATTGAAACCTGCAGGACTTGGTGGGGTTGGGGTCTTTTGTGGGTCCAGCCTTCAGCTCGGGGGAAGGTAACAGAGGTCGGACAGACAACTCAGATCCTCTCAGAGGAATCTTTATCTGATGGTTGATGATGTCAGGCTATGAATTAATGACCCATTTCTGGACATGTGGTTTGCCTTTCAGCTGATGTTTAAAACTCAGCAGATTTTAATTAGAAACACAGAAAGTTTCGTTTGTCGTTTGTCGTGCAGACATGCATGTTTGTTAGCTTAATCTGAATTTGAAGACTCCACAGTCTGCGCTGCTGATGTGTAGACGGGTCTCAGGTGAAGTAAAACACTTATTTTTACAATGACTGTTCAGTAAGATTCCAGATGTGGACCAGAGTGTGTGTGGATAAAGTTGTGTTTGGTTGTTCCCATCATCCTGAAACTGGTGGAAGTTCTTTCAAGATTCTTGGTGAAGTTATAAAAATGGGGAGCGGTGCAAGGAGGAGCTGAGTCAGATGATCACCTGGTTAAAGGCTTGGAAATCTCTTAACTTCAGCTGGTTAGGCTCCTTCTCTGTTAACTGACCAGATGCTGGGGATAAATGAAAGCTCGTGGAGGGTAGCAGCTTTCTGGATTAGCTTATCAAGACTTTGGTTGCTAAGCAACATAAAGAAAGTTTAGCTAATGTTAACCTGAGCCGATGTTTTAGCTTCATCCACCAGATGTCCTAGCAATCTTTCTGAAGACTACCACATAGGCTGGGTCTCTCATCAGGTGGACTGTTGTAAAGAGAACCATAGAACCAACTGATAGTGGATTTCAGCTGGAAGCAGCAGAGGAGCCTCCGTACACTTCTCATCAGTGGTTCTGAGGTGGAAAGGGTGGATACATACCTGTGACAACTAGGGGTGGGAAAAGGTGTCTTTTAGAAGCATCATGGTATGGACATGGACGATGAGCAGCCCCCAGGCCGACTGTGGCGTACACATACCAGACCAATCCAGTCAGCAGCCTCTGCGTTAAAGGCTAGCGTGTAAAAGAACTTCGGCTTCTGTGGGCGGCTTCGTTTGCTTGGAAAGTCTGGTACATTGGGGGGGTGTGGGTCCACCTACCACATAGCTCTCAGTTGGCTTCAAGTGAACCAAATGCAGGAAGCGGACTACATCGCAAAGAGTTGTGAGTTTTCTGCAACCGAAACGTGTCGTGGTCAGACCGCGAGGATCTGATGTAGCTCCATGCTTCATTCTAATGGAAACACAAGTTGTCCTGCATCAACCGAAAGACGGACCAGGTTTCTTCATGAAAAACCAAGTTACACGCGTCCACTAAGGAAGAAGTCGAAGTGACAGGCACATAGTGAAAAAGACGCATCAATAATTGTTTTATAACCGTTTACATCGGAGCCATCTGAACCACGATGTGCCTGAAGATCCCCCCCGCAGTGATGATCTCACAGGACACCAGTACCACGCCTGCATGTTGGTCTACGTCAGGGATCACCAGCTCCGATCCCCGAGGGCCGCTGTCCTGCAGGTATTGGATGTTTCTTTACTACAACGCCTGATTCAAACCTCCAACAGCCTGTTGTCAAGCTCTGACCCGTTCCTTTGAATCGGTTGTCTTTCTTCAGGGACACATCCAATGCCTGCAGGATACCCGCGTTCGAGGACCGGAGCTGGTGATCCCTTGGGTAGGTAAAGCTGTACGATACATTTCTGGACCTGTACACATGTAGGTTTGGATGAATGATGAAGTATTTGTACTTGCACGTGTATCACTTCCTAACAAAAAAACAAAACAATGAGAAGACCTTGTTAAAACTGGGCTGGTCCATCCCTCGAAAGGCTGAGATTTACTGCCTGCAGCTACGCCTGGGTAATGTGAAAGCCTCTTCAGGGCTGTCGGGGTGCCTCTGGAAGCGTCTCCATGCGAGCTGCTGCTGTGTTTTCCCTCCTATCTGAATGTAAGAGTGTCACAGTGGGTGAGCGGTGGTGTCGCTCAGTCTGACACTCGCTGGGCCATTAAATTGATTGTGCAGGTGAAGGAGAGACGGAGCGAGCAGATACCTGCCCATCAGGGAGATTTCTCCTTCACTTCCAGAGGAGCCAAACAGCCTCCAAACACACATCAACACTTCTTCTCAGAGAACCAGGCAAAGCATGAAAATGTGCACCACTTTATAAATGATGTGATTCAGTGGGAAGTGTCTCTCAGTTCCTGAGCAGGTTTTTGTGTTTGGAGATGCGGGGAACTCACCACCCCAGCAGGCAGGAAACATGAGATCTTCATGTGAAGGACAACGTTATCTCACCTGACGTCCGTCGATGGCTCCCCTCATCTCTTTAAAGCTGGCCTCGAATTCACCGATGTAGTCGTGTTTCCCGTTGGAGTCCCAGTCCCACACGGTGCACTGAGCAAAAACAGCACAAAGACGTATGGTTGTGTTATCACAGCGGAAATAACAGCGTGAACCATCACCGTGTGGACACATAAAAGAGGCTCTGTGGTCATATATATGTGTGTATATATTACTGTGTATCTCCACTCCAGGCAGTGGATAAATGAGAGGGGGGACTGAATCCTGAAGAGTTTGACAGAGTTCATGAAAAATAGATGGGAGGAGGTGAAGACAAGCGCTGACGAGGTGCGAGCAGCAGGAAGGCCACAATCTCATGAATTTCCAGCACTGACATGGAGCTCTGGTTCCTCTACTGGTTTAGTTTTCATACATTCATGCAGGAGTTTGACTGAACTACTGGGCCATTTACTCTGCAGCATCCTTTTATTTCTGCCTCTCTGAGGACCTCCCAGAGCACCATGAATGTTATTACGTTGGTTTCTGCTCACATGTACAGTCTGGAGTCACACGAAGCCAGAAAGTCTCTATAAAGGCTGAAAACGGGAGCAGTTAACTTCCTCTGACCTACTAAGATTTCCTTTACCTGCTTCCTCATGGCACTCAGGTGGATTATTAATTATTATTAATTTATCAGACTTAAATTGCTGAAATCTTTTTTTTTTCTTCCTGATCTCCTCTCTGCTTTTTCTGATGCTCTTCAAATCTTAATTTTGTCTCATAACCTTTAAAGGCTCCGAGACTCAGTTGTTAAAAAAACTAAAGATGTTTGCTTCATGTACCACATAAAAAAGAAAATGTTTACCACAGCAACGTTAGCTATCTGTTTTTTTCCCGTTACAACCCGACATCTGTGATCTGATCTTTATTTTTACGCTTTAACTTATTTCATAAACATATTGGGCCAAAAAATACACAAATAAGTTCATTCTAATAGCAAAAAGAAGTATTTATTACAATAAAACCATCAAACAGGACTTTTAGTACTAATAAAAAAAATAAATAAAGAAAGACGTTGATGCCCCAATAAATATTTCAAACCATCATATTTACAGTTTTATGGTTTTTTTTTAACATAAAAGAAAAACTTGGACCGAGTTTTAGTCCAGTGAAGCAGAAGCAGCTGCTTTAGTGTCACATCCTAAGGTCCATTCATGCTGGACGCTGGCGGATGCAGAGACAAACGGACAGTTTCGTCCGTCTTCTCTGTCGGTTACAAGCGTAATTTGCTTCGTTTTCAGGGAGCATAGCTATCCGTTGCTATACCCAGAAGACAGAGCAGTTCCTCTGGAAATGGCGGAGGCAGTGCTGAGCACAACAGCCGACATGCGACCAGCGAAAGAAGCAAACCAGAGAAGAAGAAGAGAATCATGAAGGGAACAAAAACACAGAAGAAGAACAAAGACGAGCACAACTGTAGAAATTGTGCGAGTTTTTGAATACAGATTATATGTGAGTGTTGGGGCGTGATGGGCGTTGGTAACAGCTTCGTACGGGTGTTTCACTGCAGCTAAACGGCTTTGAAACGGATGCTGGCTCACAGGATTGAACTCTGAACTCAGCACTGCCCCCTAGTGGAGGAACTGACTACCAAAGCAAAACACGCATGGAAGAATGAGGACGGTGACGTATGACGTCTGTTTGAAACAGACATCGCTGTTTACGTACGTAAGGGAGCAGAAATAGGCCTTTAAACTGGCATCAGGTCTGTTTTCTGCAAACAAGAGAGAGGATTTACTTTGTGGCTGAGAGTGTTATTTACTCACTCATCCAGTCAGAAGTGACAGAAACAAGCTGCAGACGTTACCGCCTTCAGCCTGCACTACCCTGCACGTCGGGCAACACGAGTCTGTTTTCAGATGGTATACCAGCAGTTTCAGATGTCGAGGAGAGAGTTTGAAGAAAAAGAAGAATGTCTTTAAGACAGATTTTACTGCTTTAGTGGAGAAAAACAGCTGAGAAGAGAAAGAACTGGAACAAAGGCTGAAAGATTTGTGCAGCTTGCACATCTAATGAGTCAGATATGAAGCACTTGAAGGCTGAAAAAGCATGAAGTAGAAGCTATTTATGGGCTTCATGGTGATATGAGGAACACAAAATGTGGAAGATAAGCTGGAGGTTTGGGTCAATGGGACTCAAGTGTTGAGCATTTAAATCTGAGGCAGATGAACAGCAGGTATGTTCTTTATGTGCAGAAATGACTGACTGCTCATTAAACCGAAGGCAGCCGTACGAACCCTCCTCTTCACACAAACGAATCAACGGATTACAGAGCAGGAAGAAACTCCTCTTTCATCTACCTGCAAGGAAACACACTGAGGTTTTAATGAGCTGTCACACTTAGCAGCTCAGAGGATTCCTCTCTGAAGAGCAGCCAAATAAAAGCCCAGCAGGGATTTTCTGACTGGGAGAGCCCGTTCAGAGCAGCCGGGAGCTCCCAGGCACCCGAAGGTGACTGAGCCAAATACGGCATTGATATGAATCGTATAGATAATAATTTGTTTTATTTAAAGCGCCTTTCAAAGGACACTTTACAACCAACAAATCAAAATAAATAGATAAAAATAACACAAAGCAGGAGAAAAACAAAGGAATGAAATAAAAGGGTTAAGAAGAAGTAGAAGTACAGCAGTCAGGTGAAGCAAAGAAGGATTGAAGGTGAGTTTTTAGATGAGATAAAGAGAGAGATCAGGAGGAAGGGAGTTCCAGCAGCTAAAAGCTCTGGTCCCCATGGCAACAAGACCAGGGGAGGGGATGGTGGGATGGAGAGAGGGAGAGGATCTGAGGGGATGGGAGGGGATGGCAGCGTGGACCAGAGGAAGGAGATGCTGGATGGTCTGAAAAGTAAAAAGAATGATTTTGGTGGATTTTATCTATAATCTGTGTGGTCTGGGTCCTGGTTTTAAACCTGATCCAGTTTCCACCAGAATGTGTCCCTGTTGACTTCATCACTTCTTGTCTCTGCTTCACTGGAGGCTCCGTTTGCTTTCACACTGGAAGAGAACCCAACCCGGAGACCCCGGTTTTCAGTCGGACCAGAGTTTGATTCTTGGGTCAGAACCAGGAGAGCCGAGGCTTTGTAGTGAATCTGAAGAACCAGCTCTCACTGGGCTCCCAGTTCTTTTATTTTACTGTGTGCTGAGCCCTCACCCCTCATTCCCAGCTCTGCCCACGGCTTTGTTTGGATTGGCCCGCATGGACATGCAGCCAATCAAACGTGAGGATAGGATCATACCATCATGTGAAAACTGAAGAGGGGGTAGATGGCACCGCGAGTGAGACAGCAGACAGCCGTGAGGAGATGTGTTGTCAAACCCGACTCACAGAGGGGGGAAACCGGATCAGCCATCCAAGATGAAGCATCTTATTTTTCTGAACCTGCACTGAGGACATTAATGCTGCTTTCTTGAGTTTGGTTCTCGTTCTGTTTTGTGGATTTTTTTGCTGTTTTTTGTTCATTTCTGCAATATAAGATTTTTGTTAAAATAGTAAACAAAAGTAGTGGTTTTGTATCAGAATAAATGCACAAAAGGAGGCAAATATAAGGCGTCTCATAAACATGCTGAACACAAAGGGGTTTTCAAAACAATTCATCCATTTTTGGGACATTAAGGTAAATTATGGGGCTAAAAAAGATGCTAAATTAAGAGCCGTTCAGGAGCCAAAAGAGCCGAACATCCCATCACATACCCGGTTTTCAACCGGACCAGAACGAGCTTCTTCGGTCCGAACCAGGAGACCCCAGTATTCAACCGGACCAGAGCCCACTTCTTTGCATTTCTCCAATCACAGCGTACTATCAGCACCAGGGGTACCAAACAGCACCAGGGTGAATGCCCTTCTTGTTTCTGGTTTTTCTGGACTCTGGTTCTTCCTGGGCTCCATCTGTTTAGTTCAATCAAATGTCTCTGCACATGTAGGCAAATACCTTCACATATACACATAAACACATCACACTAATGCACGCAAACCCCAAAATGATGCATGGATACTCAAATCCATGCACATATCCTCGTACCCACACACATCATCTATAACTAGATTCTCTGCTTTATACGCATTGTCATTTTTAAACTACGAGGACAGGGAAGAAGGGATGGTGCAATGATGGTGAACTGGTGAACAAAAGACAGCAGTGTGTATTTATACACTGAGGAGGAGAACTAACTACATGAAGAGCAGCCGGAGCAATCAGCAAAGTCAGGCCAGGTGTGCAGTTAACAGGAAGTAAAAGAACAGAACATATAAGAGCCTGACTACAAAATAAAACAGAATACAAGAGACGAGACTCGAAGAACAGAAACAAAGAAATAAAACCGTAGAAAAACCCCATAAGCCATGAGATCATGATTGGCATAATTATTAAAATCATCTCTGCAGTTCTAGTTTCAAACTGATCCTTGGTTTCTACGTAGGTGGAGTAAAATTCTAATTTATTCCTAAAATCTCATTATTGTTCCATAATGTGTTTTTTTTTTCTTTTGTAATTTTTTTTAATATTGACTCTGTTCCCGCATTCATTTTTTTTTATCTCTATTTAGTTTGTTACAAAGTTTCTTTATTTTATTCGTTCCAGTTATCCTGGCTGTTTGAATAACAGCTGTCCTTGTTGTACATGTAGATCAGACAACAACTTCCTTAGTGGGCGAACTTATTCACCAAAGATAAGAAAATATCCTGAAAGCATCACCAGGATCATCTGTGACATCTCATTTACTTCATCTTTGAATTTTGCTTCATGAGTAGTTGATATGATGAAAATTCCTCCTGGATCGTTGGCTTTGACTGAAACAGGCTGTGGCTGCTACAGACTACAGGAAGGGAGGATGTGGCTGCAACAGGTCCGGTGTGTTCGAGAAAATGTGGCCAATCCAGGCTGAAGAAATGGTGCCATCTTTTTTAAAACATGTCCTTGTTGGATTGGTTATTACCTGAGTAAAACCAGGCCTTCCTCACAGCTGGCAGGTTGTTTTCATGGAGCGGTTATGCTATAAGCAGTCGATATTTAAATCCCCCGACAAGTATGCTTCATAACCTAAAACACCAACCACATCTAGCACGTCACAGATAATAGCTGCCCAGTTAAGATAGGATAGCTTCTAAATGTAGTAAATGTATTTAACACAGTGCTTCAGTGTCACATCTTATTTATACGGGTATATGTGCTTTTATATAGACAGGAGCTCCAGACAGTATCTCTTCTAAATATCCTCTATCCATAAATGTAGAAGTAGGTGTAAAAGCAGCATTTCCGACGCTGTCAGGACATGAATATTGTAATTTCTGATGCTATTAAAGTGCACAACCATTACTGCCTTTCTGTCGCTTTATGAAAACTTGAGTCGGTCTTTTGGCTTTTTATGAACGAAGTTTAGTGGCTTGTAACTGAAATTTCTGTTGCAACTTTCGGTTTAATAAACACTTTACAGTTAATAGTCCACATTGATTGAATCTTGCTCTGTTTCTGAAGTAGTCTGGCTTTCCTTGAAATCTCAACATTTGAACCTTTTAATCTCTTTCTTTCTTTCTTTCTTTAGGAAATGTTTTCCATTAGTGGAAAAACAAGATATCTTTCTTCTCCGCTGATATCTTCGTTGCCTTTTACAGCTCTTAAATAGCTTCCAGGTCTGATCCCTCATCCTGAGATTTCAACATCATTCGCTCCAAATCTGACACGATTCTCCAGACAAACCATTTTCTTTTCTTGTTTTATATTTTTAACTTTAAGGTTTTTTATTTCATTCAGTAAATTTGTTATTATGGACTGTTATGTGACCATTTCACCAGTGACCATGTTTATGGATTCTTTCAAGTCTTCCTTTTGAACAGCTGTCAGAGTCCTGTTAAATTTGCTAGCTCCTCACCTAGTGGAGCCCGATTCCTGACGTTAGCTCATCCCCTGCTGCTGCTTGGTCCCAGGCCTGGTCCGGCGGTAGCTGGCCACTAGTTTTAGGTCTGGCCAGGGGTTGGCTGTTCCAGACCAGCCAGATCTGATAGTTGGTAGAGGACCTGAAGCTAACCCGGTAGAGAGCAAAGGTCATGCCAAACCCCAGATCCTCCAGCGGACAGCAGATGGCGAGCCAGAGATCCCCCAGTGGATAGCGGAGGCGGCGCTGAACCGTTTATCCTCTGATGGACAGCAGAGGCCAAGCTTCCCAGGAGATGGTGGAGGCAACAACAAACCCCAGTTCCTCCAGTGTACAGCGGCCACCTGAGCCACAGATCCCACGGTAGACAGCGAAGGCTGTGCTGAACCAGGAAACAGTCCAGGAAATGAAGTCTTGCATTTTCGATAAAATGCCTGAATCTTCTGGCAGATGGTACCAGTTCTTTTCCTGGTGTTGTGATGTAATGAGGTGTGCTTGATGATGAAGAAGCTGCCATCACATGCCGCCACGCTGTAGAGGTGGTTGGAAAGCCACCACAGCTAGCAGCTGTAATCATGGTCAGCAAACATCTCAGAACACAGAGAAAAGTTAAGCTAGCAGTAGCATCCCATCCACAGACGCTAATAAAGTCAGGCTCGTAATATTTATGATGTTATAGGCCCGTTTCCACCAACGGGTGCCGGTCGGGGCGGGTTGGGTCGGGATGCTTTTTTTTGTGTGTGTTTCTACAGAACTGGGAACCACAGCCTGAAAACTGGGAAGGGTACCGTAACATCTGACCTGTCCTACTTTGTTGGGACCCTTCTGTCGGGGTACCAAACAACGACCCGACATGAAAGGGTGGAGTTTGACCCCCTGTAATCCCATCCAACCTGCCATAAAAACAAAGCAAAGCTCCTTGTTTAGAGCAACACATTTTCTTTTTGTTGATTAAATCTCAGTTTTTACGAAGCGCCGCCAAGAAAAACGAACACAAACTGCTGGATGATGCTGTTCTCCTCCTTTGTATCGGAGTAGAGTTTTGGTTCTACTTTAAGGAAGTTGCTGCGCTGCGATAGCGTCATGCTGAGGCATCTATCGCCATCCAGCTGGCTTTCAGGTAAGGTTACAGTTTACAAACCATATCCACACTCTAACTGTCCCGACCCAACCCGTTGGTGGACACGAGGCTTAAGGCTGATTTAGGTGACAAAGGTTTGTTCTCTTGCCCTCACCTATGGTCATGAGCTGTGGGTAGTGACCGAAAGAACGAGATCTCGAATACAAGCGGCCGAAATGAGTTTCCTCCGCAGGGTGGCCGGGCTCTCCCTTAGAGATAGGGTGAGAAGCTCGGTGATCCGGGAGGGGCTCAGAGTAGAGCCGCTGCTCCTCCACATCGAGAGGAACCAGATGAGGTGGCTCGGGCATCTGGTTAGGATGCCTCCTGGACACCTCCCTGGTGAGGTGTTCCGGGCACGTCCCACCGGAAAGAGGCCCCGGGGAAGACCCAGGACACGCTGGATGGACTACATCTCTCGGCTGGCCTGGGAACGCCTCGGGATCCCTTCGGATGAGCTGGTGAATGTGGCCGGGGAGAGGGAAGTCTGGGTTTCCCTGCTTAGGCAGCTGCCCCCGCGACCCGACTCCGGATAAGCGGAAGAAAATGGATGGATGGAGGTTTGTTCTGTCATCGCCTGTATTATCAATTTTCACATTCAATGAATGAGGAAAAGATGTAGCATCAACGCTGAGCCATTTTAGGACGTTATAAATGTTGTGCTCCTCCTCTAAGACTGCTTTGGTTATTAATGAGATGAGCTTGATGTGCCTGTGTTTCTAAAACAATGCAGTGTTAGCATCTCACCCACGTAACTGGATGCTAATTTCCACAGTTTAGTAAATATGGCTCATGGTGAAACCATTATTCTTCCCCACCGGTGTACTCTACATGTTACTTCCAACTCTGTAAAGTTGTGGCTAAGCGGCAGGCAGTCAGCTAAATTAGCGAGTTGTTGTGGCTAGCGCTCGCATATCACTGTTAGCTCACCAGGCCAGCTGCATGATAAATGGCTGCATCGCGGAGCTCTGAGCAAGAGAAACATGAGCTTCACCCCAGTACAGCAACTACTGCCTGCTCTCCTCACAGCTGAGCTAAACTAAGGAAAGTTTTCTGCCACTTTTACCGTACAAATCCTCCATGGCTGTGGTTGCTTTAGTGGAATAAATGATCTGGTGAAGGCATAAAGAATTTTAATACTGGAGCAGCGTTTTAATCTCATAGTTTCCCTCCATGACGGATGAAAGCAGACGTGAAGGTGCAGTAACCGAGAAGCAGCCAATATTCACCCTGAGGCAGAAGCACACAGCCTGCTTTATTCCTCTGACTATACCCATTTATTTATTTCTTACAGGAAACTGTGATGTGAGGTCCAATAAAGTTAGTTTGAATGAATGAATGGATTTATGGTCATTGCACAACAATAACATCAATAATCACTGGCAGTGAAATTCTCAGATCCCAGGCTCTCTAACAAAGCTAAAAAGAATATAAACCACAATAAAAATAGTTGTACACAAAAGCAAGAACACTACAAATTAGTTAAACAAATAAATATAAAATAACCAATAAGAAGATGTTATTTAAAGGCGGCGTTGCTGCTGACAGCATTTAGAAGTCATATGTTCTGCGGTGTGAAGCTGTCCTGAGCCGGTGGGACAGAATGCTGCCAAACTGTCGGCCAGACGGTAGCAGATAAAACAGTTAGTAACTGGGGTCCTTCATGATTTTGGTGGCCTTCCTCCTACACCGCTGGGTGTAGAGGTCCTCCATGGACGACAGGAGATAATTACAGCCTATAAATGAGCCATTTTTCCAGAGAACTTGCTGCTTCCGAGTTTTACTTCCAGCTTTGTTCCTCTGCTTTGAGCTGTCAGGCAGGAACATAAAAAGTTTCTCATCCAGGATTAGAAACTTAAGGGAGAAAAAGTTTTTGTTCTTTTCTTATGTTCTCGGCATGGAGTCCCTGAAGGCAGGTTGCTGTTTAGTTTAACCTAATTTAGCTGGCAGGAAACTTCTAAAGCGTCATTTTATATGTTCCATGTGCTTAAATGTCTTGTTTGTTTTTTCCTTGGGGACCCCCTTCATGCATATAATGCCACGGACCCCCTGCTCCACCCTGGGTGAGATTCTCACCATGAATAATGTATTCTGGTTGAGTCCTGTCCTTTGTTAAATGACCAATATACAGCCTTACTTTTCTCCCTGTGGACAATAATTACAATGGCTCTAATGTTCAAGGCCTCAGGGACCCCCTGTCCCAGACCCCAGGCTGGGAACCACTCAGTTAGTGTGTGTAAAATGTGTGAGGAAGCACATCGTCTTCACCAGAAAAACGCATTATTTCCTAAACTACCAGAAACTTGCAGCCTGTTTCCATTCTTCACATAATGACGTTTTTCCTGAACTCGTTGCATGCTAACGCGAAATCAGGAGCCAAGTTTTAAACTTTAAACGTGTTATTTTCCATCCATCAGTTCTCTTCCACGTATCCGGGTCGGTCGTGGGGGAAGCAGCCTAAGCAGAGAAGCTTCCCTCTTCCCGACCTCGTCTTCCAGCTCGGCATTTCCAGGCCAGCTGAGAGGTACGAGGCTGAAGGACGAGCTTCTCAGCCCATCTCTAAGGGACCCTGAGGAGGACGCATTTCAGTCGCTTGTATTCGTGCCTGTAAATAAGAATGTATTCCTAATGTTTAGCCTAGTAAAATAAAGATTCAATTAAAAGGGAAAAAATGAATAATTTGGTTTTGGACTTTACTTCTATAAACCATGTTGCTGCAGAACTAAGACTGTTGAGAATCTGTAGGTGCGTACATGTAGTAGGAGGTTATATCGCTCCTGCAGCCTGCACCGGTAGCCTCGGTGCTAATAGATAAGAAGATCCTTGCATCTAATGCAACAACTCACTGGATCCTTTAATGTGGAATAATTAGCAGTCCTGGGTACTAGTAACAGAAACTAGTTAACAAGCCATCTTCTGGAGTCACTCTGAAGTAGGAGAAGAAGAAGGAGACAATGACATTTGTCTTAGCTTCATATCTGATGTTCGTACGGCTGGATTATTTTATCTGGATCCTCTAACAACCAGTTCTGGGCCGTTCTATGAATCTGATGATGGAGTCCCTCAGGGGTCAGTCCTTGGTAGGGTGGCCAACTGTCCCATATTAGCGGGGACGTCCCGTATTTTTGTCTAAATGGGATTGTCACCATGTAGACGTCTCTTGTCTCTTGTCCTGAGTGCTGCTCGTTGTCTTTGCCAGTGTGCTGCAGTCAGCTGTTAGACCTGATCCATGGAGGGAAGGGAGATGATGTCTTAACGTTATGCTACGTGACATAAATATCATTTCAGAGAGTGTGTGCAGCTCTTACAGCGTGTGTGTGTCCAGAGGATGACGCAACATTTTGTTTCAAAGTCCACAGATCGTTTTTATTACCCACCATCCCCTCTGATCATTAAATGTGTCTATCCTAGATCGTAAACGTGAAATAACAGAAACATGTGTTCTAGGTTTCTGTTGCCGCGGTTAACTTGGTTATAATTCACTACAAAGCAAAATGCATTGTGGGTACAGCGCACGGCATTGTGGGAAAACAAACCAAACGTATGTGAAGTGGGTTCTGGAGAAACGTCTCGTGTTCAGATGTGGACGTAAAGACGGTTTGGATCTGGAGCAGCTCTGTGTTTTACCGTGATGGAAACGTCCCGCGTTAGCCGGTAGATGGACCGGTTTCTTCCTCGTTGGTTGTCTCGTCTTCTCTTTCAGGAATTCTTTTTTTTTAAAACCTTTATTTAAAGGATCTGATGTGTTTGAGTCATGCAGCGCGAACAGACGATGTCTCAGTTTAATTTAGTTTCTCTTTTATATTATTTTATATACTGATCAAAGCTTTTAGTGTTTTATGTAC